>NW_026867625.1:744065-869571 GCF_020745735.1 Hemiscyllium ocellatum
TATCAGGGAGACAATGAGCGATTGAGCGTGAGGGGCCAGGGTGAAAAAGATAGACATCATGAGTTGTTCAAGGAGATGATGCATATGTGAGGGCGATAGGTCCTTTTCCCTCTCTCTGCCTATATTATTAGTACCGATGTGTACCACGAGTTCTGGCTGCTCTCCTTTCCCCTGAAGAATTCTGTCCACTCGATCCGAGACTCTCTGACCATGGCACCCGCAAGACAACACAACATCCAGAATTCTTGCTTGTGACCACAGAAACTCCTGTCCCTCACATGATTTTGTCACCTATCACTGTCGCTGTCCTATTCTCACACCTTCCTTCTGAACCACAAGGCCAGGCTCCGTGACAGAGAACTTGCCATTTTGTCTTTCCCCTAGTAGGTGGTCCCTCCAAAACGGTATATTCATTATTATGGGGAACGTTCAAAGGAGATCCCTGCACAGTTGACCTTTTCCCTTTCCGTCTCTGGATTGTCAACCATCTGCTTTGTGCTGTAACTTAGATGTGACTATCTTCAACAACTCATCTCTATCAACCCTTCAGCCTCCCGAATGATCAAAATTTCATCCAGTTAGAGTTTCAGTTCCATAATGAGGCCTGTGAGGTGCTGGAGCTGAGGGGACGTTTCGTTTGCAGGGAAACTTGTGGTGACGATGACCTCTCACAACCCTAAAGAAAGGCATGTGATTGCCATAGCGTCGATCACTTTTGATCAAACTAACCGAAATAGATTGCATAAATGAAAAAAAGGAAAAATAAGCCTACATTCCCAAGCCTTCACAGTTTTTTTTTGGATCGCAGAGGAGGGCGATGGGGATGGAACAGCTCTCGGGTTTAGCATAGCCCAAATGCATCTGGTCCCATGCCAAGCAATCGCCGTGTTCACGTCGAAATGAAGCTGTATCAAAATGAATCTGCAATAAAGTTTCATACAAACACCACATGAGTCGGAATCCTCACTGGAAACTGAGATTGAATAAACCCACACATAAGACTGCTATGAAAACCGAAAGCTTCAAGTAAGTTGTCCTAGATAATGGTGTTCACGAATCTTGAGATCCATAGAGCTGTCTACTGATCCCTATTCCGTTATCTTGAAACCATTTGTAGTATCTTCATTATATTTATCAGCAACAGATTGAAGCCGTTCTTCCTCTGATCCTACAGCAAAGTCCTGTAAAGCTACCCAGGCTCTGCTGTCCTCGCAACAACAGCTGATCTCATGCCCACACAGTGCGCCGAGTAAGGCATTTGAATGCATCTATACTCTCTTACCTTAGTAACTGCATGTGAAATCAAACCATTCTGTTGTCCCAGTAAATTCCCTTAACCCATCCCGATCCTACACTCATAGCTATGGCCTGTGAACCCATATCCACACTTTGTCACTAACTACAGGCCTCTTAACTCAGCTCCACTCATATCACAGCGGAAGAGCTTGTGCAACCACCACCAGCCTCACTTTCAGCAATGGCCTTAGAACCCATTCCAACGCTGTGCTTCTGGAATCAGCACACGAACCCATTCCCTTTCAGTGCTCTTTCGCTCGGACGTTCACCCGTCCCCACTCTGAACTTTTAACAATGACCTATGAAACCATTCCCATGAAGTTCACCGAGCAAAGGCCAGTTATAAAGTCCCGACTGTTTGCTCATAACAACATTCTGTGAACCCATCTTCACTCTATTACTCTCCCAAAATCAATGAAAACATCGCCACTCTTTGCTGAAAGCAACCACTTGTCAACCAATCTCCACTCTGTTCCCTCATCAAGGCCAGTGAACATATGCCTACTCTGTGCTCCCAGCAACATCCTGTGAACGCATCCACACTTTATGCAGGCAGCAACGGCTTCAAACCATCTCCACTGTTACCCTAACAAAGGCCTATGAAAATACTCCCACTCTGTCCTCCGAGCCACGAACTGTGAATCCACCTCCACTCTTTTCCCAAGATAAGCCTGTGAACACATTCCCATTCTGTGCTCCTCACTACGAATTGTTAATCCAGCCCCATTCTGTTCCTCAAGCAACGACTGCAAACTCTCCACACTGAAGAAAATGCCAAATAGGAAACAAGGAGATTGGGAGGTACAGAGAGCATAAAGGGAGACAGAGTGAAGAAAATGAATAAAGATTGGACAAAACCAGAGTTCAAAACAAGGACAGAATGGTTAACCCCAATTCGTGAACGCTCCCGTTCTCTGAGGACCTGGATTTGAGGCCATGTCTGTCTCTCTCCAATACAGCTTCTTCAACACAAAAGCACAGGACAATATATTTCACTCTGCTACTTGGCACTTTTTAATGAGTATTTTTATTATTTACAAATTGAATTTATGGATACAGTCAATGCATTGATGCCTTTTCTCACAGGCCCCTGATATGAGACAAACATATAAATGCGTCCTTGTAATCTCTCTGCAGAATAAAGTTGGACAAGCCAACACTACACTTCGTCTGTTGTCATGACAACGGAATGCATCGCTTCTGTAACGTTGAACTGAAATGAGAAAACCCAGGATGGACTGATTAAGGAGTGAATTTGATTGTTTCATGAATTCGGATAAAGGGATATTTCAGAACGTTCTTCAAGTGCTGTTTGAACTTAGTCTGGGTCATGGCATAAATCACAGTGTTTGTGCAGCAACTAAGGAGCTGCAGCATGAAGCCAATTTCTTGCACAAACCAGTCGAGATGCACAGAATAATACCACAAATCATTCACCCTCGTCCACACAGAATACACCATTAACGGTGACCATAGCAGGATGAAGTTGGCAGAGATCACAAACAGTAAAACGATGGATTTCTTTCGATTTGCCATTTCTGTGTCGCACTGAGTGTCCCCATTGGTGTGAGCCCGGAGTTTCCTGCGGATTCTGCTGGTCACTACAATGTGTCTGACTGTGAAAATATTTAACAGCAGAATAAGGAGAAATGGGAGAGCCGGGGTTAGAATGTAATGCAGGACCAGAATTACCACCCAGGCACGGGAGAAACGAACATTGTACAACACGTAACAAAACCAGGGCTCGTTCCGCAGCAAATACCAACCTGTGAGCATGAAATACCAGAAAATATTCTTTAAGCAGCTCAGCACAGTTACTGTTCCGAGAACCACAGTTGCTGTTTTCTCATTGCAATACTTGCTTTTTAGCTTCTGACACGAAATGGCCACAAATCGATCAAAGGTGAAAGTGACAGTGAACCAGACACAACAGTCAGTGGCTGCAAAAATTAGGACCGCGTGGATATTACATAGGGAGATGGACCCTCGGAAATAAAACCATGCCTGATAAACAATGGGAATGTGTCTCAATATCAGGTCGAGTATAATGACCAGTAGATCCGCCGCTGTCATGGCCCCAAGGTAACGAGTGACACATGGAGACAATCCACAATCTTTGTAAAGCAGGATGTGGATCATCGCTATGTTAACTGTGAGGAAAGTAAACAAAGCATTCATCAGATTGGAGGCGAAGGTAAAGGTTTGATTCAGGACGGAATGAGAGTTTTAAATATGTCACAAATGTTCAGACATGCAGTAAGATAATTCGTGCTGAAATCTCAAGCGTAAGGCCTGATTTAATTAAAAATATGTTAAAAACATGAAACGCTTCTTCCCGAAATACTCCGGTGTACATCCATAACAACACATCATTTCCAGAATATTCCCACACAAGCGAACTCTCAAAAGCATAAAGTGGTCATTTATTTACAGCTCTGATACAGAAGTTGACAACTTTTGCCGTCCTGAAGTATGTTCTCCTACTTATTTGAAGACAGACAGTGTTTGGAAATTTTTGGGTTTTATTATTCTAAATTAGTGTTGACCATCTGTCACGAAAAAGTGTAAATACGGGGAAAATATACTCAAACCTCTAACTATCTAAGGAGACTGCAAAATACTGTCTGCTTGTCAATGCAACTGGCATTCTTTCCTCGAGATCTTACCTTTTGAAACAGTATCAGTTATATAATGTTTCGGAGAATGTCAGTTACAGAATTTTCTGGGAAACTTCAGTGATATAACGTCCCAGGGAATTTATTGACAGCATGTTCCAGATAATGTCAGTTACAGAATGTTCCAGTGAACGTATTTTCAAAGTTTTCCGAGTTGAAAATATCAGTTGTTGAATATACCAAAGAACATCGGTGATAGAAGATGAGAAAGTATTGAAGATCCATATCACGAAGAACCTTATGGTAAATGCTTGGGTTAGATCCACTCAACCTCTAGGTGAAAATCTCTCACGAAACCAGACTCTTTTCGATTAGATTACTCACAGTGTGGAAACAGGCCCTTCGGCACAACAAGTCCCCAACGACCGCCGAGGTACAACTCGCCCATACCCGAGCAACCGGAGGAAACCTGGGCAGACACGGGGAGAACGTGCAAACTCCACACAGTCAGTTGGCTGAGGCGGGAACTGAACCCGGGTCTCTGGCGCTGTGAGACATTAGTGCTAACCACTGTGCCACCGTGCCGCCCACTCAACTACCCAAAACACGAAGATTAAGTTGATCCTTACATGTGATTTTGGATCCTCCTTAGTTATCATCCAGATTTCACACTTTATTCAGAGATCTTTCGCACGTCCCTTTTAGTTTCGTAATACACCCAGCTACAAAATGTTCTCGGAATTCAGTTATCATGTCTCTCACGTGCCATTAACAAACATCCATTTACTCAATATTTATACTGAATTTCTCAGTCATTTTTATGAATACACCGCACAATCTGGTAAAGGGCCTTTCATTCAGACTGTTAAGCAAATATTCTCTGCTGATTGCACCTTTCTTCCTTATTTTGACTAGTCATGAAACAGTGATACGATCATGCTAACATTATCAGTTTCAGATCGGTTTGCTATGTCACCGTTCCTGTGTCCATCCTGTCACGCCAGCAGAAAAGACCTATCAGTGGTGATAGCACCAAGGAAATAAATTAGTTTTAAGGTCAGGAGTAGGGAACACTGGATAACTAGAGATATTGAAGTTCTGTTTAAGAAATGAATAAGCAGGCATACATGAGGAATAGACGGCATCTAACTCTCCCAATTTCGTGAACTGAGCATTTTGGATAATGACTGTTCACTGGAGGCCACAGGAGCAAGCAGAAGCACAATTGGATCCAACCACAAGTTTTGCCATGTATACTCCCTCCGTCTACCATTACCAGAAGCCGATTGATGGTTCAGTGATAAATGTGGGTGAACGTGCCAGGTCAGAACCATATGCACCTAAAACTGATTCCAACATGGTAAATCAACAACATTTGTTTGAATTCATTCCCATTAGCAGAAGTAATATCCGACAGAGAGGACAGAATGATTCCAAGATCAACAGATCAGATTTCAGCTCTGAACATTTTCACATCAAATCATAAATTGGATCATTGGAGTGACGTCTCCAACAACAAATCTCTTTTAAGTATAAGAGAAGATCTGCACATCAGTGCAGAAGACAAAAATATTGTTTCTGCCCCACTCTCAGCCAGAAGTGTTGAGTCGATGATCCATCTCACACTCATCATGATGTCTGCAGAATCACAGACGTCAGTCTATAACCAATTTGATTCGATGCACATGACATTAAAAGAGACAAAGGCAATGGGCACTGTCGCCATTACTGACGCACAACAAGCCGTGCCCCGGGGAAGCTGTTTCATTCCAGCTTCAACTATGACATCTGCCTACAGTGAGGAAAATTATTCAAATTTATCCAGTCTGCTAAGAGAAGAATAATAACTGCTCAGAGGAGAAAAATTGCAATCTGACTAATTATCAGGCCTCTGCCTCACCACGGAAGACAAATTGTTGGAAGTCTTTTGGACATAGCTGACAAGCAGAAAGAAGCTTCGTTGTGTGATCTCTGATAAGTTTCGAAGTGGAGATGGTGCCGTTGTGGAAACGTCACTGGATTACCATTCCAGACAATGATAATGCTCTGGTACCTCGTGGAAGTTGAAAAAACAGTTAATACAGTATTGAGATCGAACATCACTTATCAGTAATATTGATCTTGAAGAAAATGTCCATTTTCACTCGCAAAATTACTTCACTGATGTACATTCTGGAAGCAAAACATACAATGTTTTCCTGGTCTGGCCTGGCCTAAAATTACTCAACTCACGCAGACATGTGATAAACTCTTCACTGGTCTCCTATAGGGCGAAGCATATTACTCAACTGTATCAACATTCTCCGAGGCCTTAAAGAATAAAACGTGAGTTAATACCTTTCCCCACTCTTGGTATCGGTAAAGTGAGCGGGAGACATAATCCTGTCGACACTGCAGACTTATCCTTCTTAACATCTGAGAGCTTGTGACCAAATTGACGAAGCTTTCCCACAGACTACATGAACAAGAGGTAGAGCATTCAACACGGAGAGCAGTCCCATTCTAGTCCATGGCTGAACATGCCCCACATAATATACATAGCCTTTCATGTGACTGGCCATTTAAATGAAGAAATCCCTTTGGTCCATTGGGTTTCATTCCCATTCAATCTGATAATCGCTGATCTTCTACACCCTACTTTATATTCAGCATCTTGATTACCGCAGTCTTATGGGATTGAACATTCCCTGTGTTTTCAGTCTCTGAGCACTGACACTTATTCTAGTCTCAATGCGGATTTTCCTGCATTTATCTGTCACTGTCGCCTGCTGTTTAAGGCATTCCATCCACTGCTTGAAATCTGTCTCACCATCACAGAATGTTACATATATCTCTCAGATATACATTCATTTTCCAAAACCTGAAGCGATGTATTCCCTGTCGACACAAACTCTGCTCACACAAAACACCTGCCATTCTAGTGTCCAATCCAGTCATCCTTCTTGCATTCCCTCAATGTCAGGTTTGTTTTTATTGGGTAAGGAGACGAAACCTGCACACAATACTGTACAATATTCGAGATGAATTCTCAACAAGGCCAGGTATAGCTGTCGTTAGGAAAGCTTCCTCCTCTAATAAAATCCTTGAACTGAAGGTCAACACACCATTTATCTTCCGAACTGCTTTCAGCTGCTTCAATGTTGCAGTTAATCACTTTGTGTGTCGAAGTACACTGATTGGCGCCTCAATGTCATTCCCAGTGTTAGTACCTTGCTTCCATACTGACTGCCATGCATGGGCTGCAATGTGCGGCTCAGAAGGAAATAAAGAAAAGGGAGCACGAGTAACTTCTGAGGTCAATATCTTTCAACTATTCTCTTTTGAAATAGTCATTCTATTTTCCCTTCAAATTACACAGCAACACAGCTATCCACATTGTTCTTCATCTGCCATTTACTTGCCTATTCATCCTACTTCTCTCAATCACCTTGAAAGTTTTAAAATCCTTTTCACAGTTCACAATCCGTCATAGATTCGTCCCATCAGCAGACTCCAAAATATTTAATTTGATTTCATAAACCAAATGGTTGATGTATATTGTCTCAAGCTGAGGCCCAAGCAAATGTCCCAGTGATATCCCTTAAGAGTTCTGCTCCCCCGCTAAAAACAACATTGTTTTACTCCTATTCTCTGATTCCTGTCAGCTCTCCATCCCAGGCAGAGACCACGTCCATATACTGGCCATATCTCATAAGACTTGATGTTGCACAATATGCTTAGCAATTCATCCCTTTTTTTATTTTGAAATTCAAATGCAATTCATCCATTGATTCTCTATAATGACTCTGCGGGTCGGTTTCACAAAGGTAAGTCCAGTTTCAGAGATCTATGTTGACTTTGTCTCAGCCCATTTAAGTCCCAATAATATCTTCAAAGTCATTTATTTAATGATTTCATTCTATTCCAATTTTCTAATCAATCTTAAATTTCCTAGTATTTCTCGGAACTATTTTCTAAATGTTTTATTTTCTTCTATGATGACGGATATGCAATGATTGCTTCGCAGCTCTGCCATATCCATGCCATATCCTTCAATTATTTCAGACTGTAAGGCATCTGCACTTACTTTCTTTATGCTTTTTCCGAAAGCATATTCTTAGAAGCGATTGCAGTCCACCTTTAAATCCTTTTTAGTCTACTCTTCAGAAGCGCATCCATTCCAATGTTGTACTGCTCAATCATTGATCTTCCACAAGCATATATTCAACGGTGCAAAGACATTCTACCATCAGAAATGCAGCGCTAGCCGCATGCGTCCCCGTTTCTTTCACAGGCCCGTTAGCTGTAAAGTGGGTATTTCAGAATGGATAGAACTTAGAAGCATCACCCTCAAAAGCGAATAAAAAGAATTTTTTTGGAATTTAAGGGAAATTGTTACAATCTATTATCAACGAATTTATAGCATTCGATTTGTAAAGTCACACAACAATCTATTCGAAGTCAAAATCAATTTCATTGAAAGTGGCACGCGACGTCAAGCAGGGGATGCTGGAGATGTAATGCCTATGAACTTACAAAACGCATTGAATAAATTATTGTAAAATAATCAATCCTATGACAGGAGCGCTTGGGGTTCGAGACGTTTATTAGCTTGGTCTGTAGATTTTCTGGTTTGCAATCAGCAATCTTATTTTTTTCAGGTGGCTCAATTGACCCCACAACCACTGGAAATGCTCAGAAAATGTGAAACGAAGAAAGCAGAGAGAAGCCTCGAGTGGGAGAAAATAATTCCTTTCATTAAATACGAGAAAGGGTATGCATAATGCAAGGAATAAAAACAACTACAAAATATCAGAGAAATTGACACAGGCAGCTACACAAGCGACAGCAATAAATGGACGATTGAATCAAATACAGGTTCACTTCCCTTATGATAAAACAACGACAGAAGAACTCAGTGGGAATCTCGAGAATTGTTTGCTCGGCGTCTTGCTGAGATATTTGTATCATTAATAGTCTCAGGTGAGGAGCCAGAAGACTGAAGGTTGACTGACTCGTTGCCATTGTTTAAGGAAGGGTGGCAAGGACAAGACAGGGAACTAAACACCACTGAGCCTGACGTCGGTATTGGGTAATTGTTGGAGGGAATCCTGAGGGACTGGATGTCCATGTACGTGGAAAGGGAAGGATTGGTTAAGGATGTTCGACATGGATTTGTGCGTGAGTAATAATGTCTCTCAAACTTGATTGAGTTTTTGAGAAAGTTACAAAGTTGATTGATGAGGACAGAGCAGTAAACGTAATCGAGATAGACTTCACTCAGGCGTTCGACAAGGTTCTCCATGGGAGAGTAATTAGCAAGGTTAAATCTCATGGAATATAGGGAGAACTAGCCATTTGGATACAGAACTGGCTCACAGGTAGAAGACAGGATGTGCTGGTGGAGAGTGGTTTTACAAACTGGAGGCCTATGGCCAGTGGAGTGCCACAAAAATCGATGTGAGTCCTCTACTTTTTGCCATGTATATAAATGATTCAGATGCGAGCATAAGAGGTACAGTTAGTAATTTTGTACTTGACAATAAAATTGGAGGTGTAGTATACAGCGAGGAGGGTTACCTTAGATTGCAACAAGATCTTGACCAGATGGGCCAATGGACTGAGAAGTGGCAGATGGAATTAATTAAGATAAATGCGAGGTGCTGGATTTTGGGAAAGCAAATCTGAGCAGGACTTACATACTTAATGGTAAGGTCCACGGGAGTGTTGTTGAACAAAGACACATTGGAGTGCAGGTTCATAGCTCCTTGAAAGTGGAGTTACGGGCAGATAGGATAGTGAAGAAGGCGCTTGCTATGCTTTCTTTCATTGGTCAGAGTATTGAATACAGAATTTGGGAGCTCATTTTGTCGCTGTACGTGACATTGGCCACTGTTGGAATATTGAATTCATTTGTGGTCTCCTTCCTATCGGAAAGATGTTGTGAAACTTGAAAGTTTTCAGAAAAGACTCACGAGGATGTTGTTAGGATTGGAAGATCTGAGCTATAGGGAGACGCTGAACAGGATGTGGCTGTTGTCCCTGGACTATCGGAGGCTGAGAGGTGACCTAATAGAGGTTTACTAAATTATGAGGGACATGGATAAGGTAAGTTGACAATGTATTTTCCCTGCGGTCGGGGAGTCCAGAACTAGAGGGCATAGGTTTAGGGTGAGAGGGAAAATGTATAAAAGAGTACTAAGGGACATTTTTCACACAGAGTGTGATACGCATATGCAATGAGCTGCCAGAGGATGTGGTAGAGGCTGGTACAATTGTATCATATAAGAGATATCTGATGGGTATATCAATAGGAAGGGATTGGAATGATGTGTGCCAGATGATGGCAGATGGGACTATATTCGGTTGGGATTTGTGGACAGCATGGACGAATTGGACCGAATGGTCTGTTTCCCTGCAGTACCTCTCTATGACTCTATATATTTTATTTAAACAGAATCTTTAATCTTGCTTCTTAGCCTTTTGGTTCGCTCCAAGCTCAACGTCTCCCTCTCTGTGTTCTAGTTTGGAAATTTTCGTTTCTCGAGAGTATGAGCTTAGCACTGGGGAGAATTCACGATTTTGAAGTACAGCTGGCTGTTCCTTCCCGTAGTCGGTACCTCGATGATGACTTCGAACAGTGCGCATTCTGTATGGTTTGAGGTCACTGATATGGTAGGCCATGAATTGGATTTATCAGCTGACTACATGGTTAGACATATTTTCTGGTGATTTTGTCCGCCCGTGAATGCTTCAGGATGTATCTGTCGTACCAGTGGTTTCCAGGGTTTTGAAGTTCTAATCGCTACTGATCGTGAATGTGCCATGGTAAGAATCTGGTAAGAACCCGCCTGCGTTGGTAGGTTCCCAATTGACATAGGTATCCCTCTTCCGGGATTTCTGTGCAAAAGGTTCTCGGGGCAACATATTTGGGATTTCTTTCTTTTTCGTAGCTGGTGGGATAACAGCTTCTGTGCTAGCTGTCTGCAAACCACAGTCTCAGGTATGGCTCAGGGTCTCCAATTATATTAATTGCAGGCTCTTATCTTCATGCCAATTTTCGTTTGCCATTGCATTATATTTATTCCCTTTTGAGTTAAACTGGCTTCCAGTTAATTCAGTTTAGTTGCAAATATACGTTGGTTAAGTGGAATGTCTAATATCTCTATGCGTCAATATTGATTGAAGTTGAATGCCTTAGTGTCTTTGTCAGCCCCATAAAATCTGGGTTGGGGTTGCTCCAAAAGTAAACATTATGTTCGTCTGAAGTGATAGGTCTGATTAATTTGTCTTTTGTAGTTACGATGTGGAATTGATTTTCGGTCTGAACAATGATTCCAGGCAACTTTGTGTCTGTGTATTTTTCCAAAGCCGAGCTGCGTTTTTACTTTAAAAGTGTTTATAAAAAGGTGCATTATGGACATTTTGTTCCCGCACTCAAAAAATTAGGCAACCAACAAAATTGACACAGAAAAATAGATGTTTGGTTTTCTGTTTGGCAACTTTTGGGATGCTATGAGTTCAGTACTCAGGTCAACATTATTCACAGTCGACTGTATTACTAAAATGAGGGCGTAGAATGTATAATAGCCAGATTGTCAAAAAACAACAGGAAAGCAGATGGAATAGTGGGTTGCAATAAAGGTGTAAGAATTTTAAAAACGAAAATGAATAGGTTAGCTGAATGGGCAATTTATTATCAGATAAATGTTAATTTATGAAGTATGAAGTTATCCATTTTTGTCAGAATAATAGAAAGACAACTTATCATCTAAATGGAGAAAGTCTTCAGAGTGTTTTGGAACAGAGAGGTTTGGCTCCCTCAAACATCTCATATTAAACTCCTACGGAGGCACAGCGAGATAATGAGAGAGGCAAATGCTGTTAAGGTGATTATTTCGGAGAGAATACAATGCACAGATAAGGAAGTGTTGCTGCAAAAATGCAGCCAAGCTGGTGTACGCTGTTCACTTTGTGTGCCCTGGCATCAGTTGCCTTGATGCATTTCAGAAGATGATCACTCCATTCCTCCCGCAAAAGAAGAGTTAACCTTAGGATGAGATGTTGACAAATTTAGGTGTGCACTGTCTGGAATTTACAAGAATGAGAGGAGATGAACTTATGTTATGGAAGATGCTTAAGGCGATTAACAATGAAGATATGGATTGGATATTTCATCATGTGCAGCAATCTAGAACAAGAGATCATAGATTACGGCAAAGCTTGCTTAAGACAGGGCTGGGGAGAACTCAGTCCTCTCAAAATGAGGTGAATCAGTGTAACCCATTTCCGCAGATGGATGTTCGGACAATGAGTAAATCAAGGGTTATTGAGAGCAGCAGAAAAGCGAAAATGAGGCCGTCATGACAGCTGCTATGATCGTATTAAATGGTGGAGCAGGATCAAATGACTGAAGTTCTGACTGACTCCCTTCATTCTTATGTTTTCATGTATCTTTCAGCACAATGTATGTGTTACACAGGAATGAAGGGGCGCTAGTTGTCAAACAGGAAGCCGAATTACAGGATGTAATCAGTTTCGATCAGTTTGACAGTATGCATTCAGTGGAGTCACAGGGTAACGAGTGTTGTGTCCTTCACAATTTACAGTCTATATCAATGATCTAGTGGAGTGGAGTAGATGTGTGGTAACACATTTTGTCGATGATGTTAAACTAAACAGGAAATTAATTGTCAAGAGAAGATAGAATCTAGACATGGGCATAAGTGGGTAAGCAATTGTTGGGCAGATGGAATATAACGTGACTGAACGTGAACCTGTAAATTCTTTCCAGAAAGAAGGCACAATAATGCATGTTATGAACCAGAGAGATGTGATACGATTTAGTGATACCGTGTTTACTGGAGGATTCATTCTGATCTGTTCAGGCAAAATACGTATTTCTCCACCACTTTGAAGCTTTGTTTTCTGATGTTCCAAGTGGATCCATTGCGATCAGCATACACCAGATATTGTAATGTAGCTGGTCATTGGTGACATATTTGAAAGACTACAGTGTAATGAACCATATATCAAGGGGATGGCTTTTATCTGAGAGACAACATGGGGCAAGTCGAGAAGTGACCAACAACCCATCACCCATCATTTCATTGTTGCTGTTATTCTCGAAGCTTGCACTCGTTTCACAAGGTAGCCAAAGCAATAGAAAGATACAGAGGGACATTTACATTTATATTAAAGATTGATTCAGGAAATTAATTAATTTATATGGTTTGTAGAAACATTTGGAAAAGACATCGTTTTCTGGATAACTGAAGTATTCAGACCTTGTAAAGATAACCCACAAGAATGATAACATTGAGTAAAGGAATTGCCAGGTCTGTTGAAATAGATTGGGATATCAAGTTCTGAAAGTGCCAACCAGCCCAGGTAAATTAAACTGACAAAGTTTTGTTTACCCAAAATTGAGAACTTTGCAGACAATGTTGATATTTTCCTGAAGAATCTTGACTTCATGCCCAACATGGGAAAATTTCAATTTTTCCTGAATGTTTGTCCTCTACTTTCACTGAATGGGATAGGAAGGCAAGGAGGCAAAGGATCGAGTTCGATTTATCGTATTCGATCAGAAATTCTCTCGATAAACCAAGACAGAAGTTGGTCGTTGATGGGAAATATTCATCTGGGAGTTCAGACCCTCGTGGTATCCCGGAACGATCTCATAATGGGCCTCCGCTTTTTGTAATTTTTATAAATAAACTGAATGAGGGCAAAGAAGGATGGGTGAATAAATTTGATGACGCTAAGCTCGATAGAGTTCTGGACAGTTTTGAAGCATCCTGCAGTTTACAGAGGGACACAGAAAAGCTGCCGACCTTGACTGAGAATTGGAAAATGGATTTTAATGGGGAAACCTGTAAGATGATTCTCTTTTGAAGGATCAAAAGTAATGAAGAGTACTTGGCTATGATAAGATTCTCGGTAGTGTAAATGAACAGAGAGAACTCGTGTCAATGTGCAAATATTTCGCAAAGTTTCCACCCAGGTTGATAGAGTCAGTACGAAGAGACACGGTGTGTTAGGTTTTAAGGTGGCGGGGTTGACATTCAGAACCACGACGCAATATTGCAGTAGTACACACCTGTGGTGGGGCTGAACTTGGGGTATTGCGTACAATTCTGTTCACTGCATTAAATGAAGGATGTGAAATCTTCTGGGAGGGATCATACGTGATTTACTAGGTTGTTGCCTGGTATGGAAGGAAGGTCATATGAGGAAAAACTGAGGGATTGAGGCTGTTTTCGTTCGAGGGAAGAAGGTTGAGAATTAACTTAATTGAGACACATAAGATAATCAGGGGTTAGATAGGATGGAAAATGAAAAATGCTTTCTTCGGATGGTGATGGCTAGCACGATGAGACATGGTTCTAAATTGAGGGGTCTTAGATACGGGATAGATGTCAGAAGTCGTTTCTTTACTCAGAGAGTAGTAGTGATAAGAAATGCACTGTCGGCAAAAGTTGTAGATTCGCCAACTTCATGGACATTTCAAGGGTCTTTGCATAAATATGTGGATGAAAATGGAATAGTGAAAGCTTCTGTTGGTTCCACAGGGCAGAGCAACATCGATAGCCGAGGGGGATGAATTTCGCTGTAATGGTCCATGTTCTACAAGGGCCCAGCACGGGAAAATTTGCAGCCCGATACTGTGCAGTAAACGGAGTTCCCAAAAATTTGTGTCGCCATACTTCCATTTCACCAGTGCAACACAAGGTGTTTTTGTATGTGTGTGTGTGTGTGTGTGTGTGTGTGTGTGTTGGGGATCAGGGAGCAGTAGTGCATGTGAAAATTATTGTTTGAGGAGAACTTGCATGAAGAAATAAATATGAACAGCTGGCAAAGGTTTGAGTAATCAACAGAGACAGACTGAGGGACATTTCATGGACAGATGTAATGGTATATTTGAGGATATTAAATTAAATGCATTGCCATAACTGATGACAATATAGATCAATGCACACAGTAACGATATATGGAAGGGATTTTTGCGTGAGTTGGGATACGAGAAATGGAGTATCAACTCAGATTTCTGTCTGCGGTTCTGATGCTGGAAACGTCGGCGGCATAGATTATACGTCATTTCGACTGCTTTTCACAGCTCAAAGTTGAAATAGCAGATGGGATGAAACAGTGAATATCATTCTGATTGCGTTTGTAGTTTAAACTAGGAACGATCAAGTATCAGCTCCTATCCAAAGACATCACACAGGTTGAGGCCTGTTTTATTCCAGCCTCAGTCAAGTGGGTTGATTCCGCTTTGGAGGGGCGGGATGGACTTGTTGGGCCGAAGTGCCTGATTCAATGCTGTAGAGAATTTTATCTAATAGAAACTGTGACACCAATGCCATCTCCCTTTTGTATAGAGTCAGGATAATTGTTTTCTCAAGGGTCCTGGTTAGAAGGAGGGTGGCCTCTGAGAACATTTTCCACATCACCTCCCAGGATGAGAGCACGGAGGTTCCCTCCTACACCACCTCCTGTAAACAGCTCAGATACTGAAACTGATTAGCGATATTTAA
Organism: Hemiscyllium ocellatum; assembly: GCF_020745735.1. Classification (NCBI taxonomy): domain Eukaryota; kingdom Metazoa; phylum Chordata; class Chondrichthyes; order Orectolobiformes; family Hemiscylliidae; genus Hemiscyllium; species Hemiscyllium ocellatum. The sequence goes on from NW_026867625.1 coordinate 759,496, forward strand.
AGTTACCCCACTTGCTTTGACATTAACAACAATATATATTCATGTATGCCCAGGGCTCTCCTCTCCTACATCCACTTTATAACTTTACAAAATATTTTTGTCTGTCAATGTTAATCCCACCAAAGATCATCATTCTATACTGCTCTGCTTTTAATCCTCATCTGCCATGTATTTGAACACTGCATCAGCTTATCCATGCCCTGTTGCCAATATACACTGCCCTGCTGTCATTTTACAATTCTTCCAGGTTTTGCACCTGAGGCTTGCAAATTTTACTCGTGTCAGAAAAACTGAAATACTGACACACTCCCGCTTGTGAACAACTACTGATGCACTGTCGATGGAATGACTGAAACATTGAAATACTTCCCATGGAGCTAGTCAAATAATGGCACGGTGTGAACTGAACAACAGAAACACAGACGAACAGTAGGTGCAGGAAATGTTGACAAACGCACCACAGTGCAAATTAAATACTGACAGACCGTCCATATCTGTATAAGAGTCAGGATATTAATCAGTGTCTCTGTGTGTCCGTATTAGTTGTAACACATTGGTTTGAGGTCAAGATGGTGGGAGTTTCAATGCTCCGCCTATTCGTTTTCTTCTTTCTTACTTTATTTTTTCCATTATATCCTTCCCATTTATCTTTGTCGCTCTCCTCGTACTACTGGGGAATCCTGGAACAGCAGAAGGCGTTGGCAACCAAGATGCAGAACAGTGAGCACGGTGTATAACCTACAGCATGAACTTCGAGCTTCAAATAGACTACGAGTTGTGGAGCAGTGTGTTGGCCCGAAACCTGGAGCAGTGTGTTGGCCTGGTGAGGGGAGCAGCGTGTGGACCATGGGCTGCAGAGCAATCCGTAAGCCATGGGGCCTGCAGCTGATGCCAGCAGCTGTGTGTGGGCTACGGAGCTTGGAGCTGTGTCAGTCATGAGCTAGGGATTGGAAAAGTGAGTGGGTTACGAGCTCTGAAGCAGTCTGTGAACCAACAGCTCCGGATGAATATGTGGCCTACGGGGCCTGGAGAAGTGAGTCAGTCACGAGCTCCAGCGTACTGTGCTGACCACGAGCTCCAGAGCAGTGAATAGGCCAGAGTGACTGGAGAGTGGGTGGGCACCGATCCCAGTAGCAGTGTGTGAAAGACGTGGCCTTGAGCAGTGTGTGGTACACAGGCACTGGAGCACTGTGGGGTCCCCAAGCGCTGGAGTACTGTGTGGGCCTTGCCTTGCAGGGCTGCAGATGGGCCAGCGGGCCTGAAGCAGTGTGTGGGGATGGGTTGCGGAATAATGAGTGGGCTAGGAGTCCCGGAGCAGTGTGCGGGCCATGACTCCCAGAGCAGTAGGTAACACAAGCGGCCTGAAGCAGTATGTATGCCATAAGCACCGGAACAATGTTTTGATCACGGGGCCTGGAACAGTATTTGGGACCAGAGTTGCGGAACAATGAGTGCGACATTAGTAACAATCAGATGGGGTACTGGGCTAATGGTCGGATACTTGGTAGTGTGGATGAGCAGAGGGATTTTAGTGTCCATGTACACAGATCTCTGAAAGTTGCCACCCAGGTAAATAGTGCCGTGAAGAAGGCAGATGGCGTACTGGATTTTATTGGGAGAGGAATTGATTTCCGGAGTCCTGAGGTCGTGTTGCAGTTGGATAAGACTCTGTTGCGGCCGCATCTGTAGTATTGTGTGCACTTTTGGTCGCCATACTAGAGGAAAGATTTGGAGCCACTGGAACGGGTGCAGAGGAGGTTTACCAGGATGTTGCCCGGTATGGTACGAAGATCGTATGAGGAAAGGCTGAGGCACTTGGGGCTGTTTTCATTGGAGAAAAGAAGGAGTAGGGGTGACTTGATAGAGGTGTACAAGATGATTAGGGGTTTAGACAGGATTGACCATGAGAACATTTTTCCACGTATCGAATCAGATGTTACGAGGGGGCATAGTTTTAAATTAAGGGGTGGTAGGTATAGGAGAGAATTTAGGGGTAGATTCTTTATTCAGCGAGTCGTGGGTTCATGGAATGCCCTGCCAGTAGCAGTGGTGGACTCTCATTTAAACGGGCATTGGATAGACATATGGAAGATATTGGGCTAGTGTAGGTTAGGTGGGCTTGTGTCGGCGCAACATCGAGGGCCAAAGGGCCTGTACTGCGCTGTATTTTTCTATTCTATGTTCTATAAGCCATGGAGCAGTGTGTGGGCAACGAGCCCCGGAACGCTCTGTGTACCACAGGGCCTGCAGCAGTGTGCGGTTGACGAGCTTCAGAACGAAGATTTGGACACGGGGTCTGGACCAGTTAGGAGACCATGAGCTCTGTGGAAGAGTATCAGCGGATCTGTAGCAACGCCTGGGCCACATTTTACCGATCACTAAACCCTTAACAATCAGTCGACCATGAGCCAGAGAGCAGTGTGTGAGCCCCGAACCCCAGAGCAATACTTAGTTAATGGGCCCTAAAGCTACCTGTGAATAATAAGCCCCAGAGAAGAGTGAAAGCATGAAACCCAGAACAGCGTGTGGTCATGGATCCTGCAGCAGCATGTGAGTAACCGTGCCGGAATTACAATGCGGGCTACGAACCTTGGAGCAGCATCATCCCGCACCACCGTGTGGGTGATGTGTCCTCGAACACTGAAACAGGTGAAGCTGCATGCACCAAAACAACGTGTGGAATCATTCCCACCGGAGCACGCAGACGGAGAACAGTGCAAGAGAAGCACACCTGAACTTAAGTTAGAAAAGTTGAGTTCACGTAACACGATCTTCGAGTAGCAGTAGGGATAATCTTGAATGCCGGGCAGGTGCCTGCTGCAGGTGGACAGATCACGTATGGAGATCCTGCACTGAGCTGCGATAGCATTTTTTATTCTATTTTTATATTTGTTTTTTCAACTCTCCATAGTTATTCAGCTACCTGTATTTTCTTGCTGTATTCATGAATTGTTCCAAGGTACATGTCCCTAACATTTGTCTTTAAGAAGTTAGATATTGTAAAAGCGTTTTACTGTATTCCTGAGTGGAGGGCAGTTGACAATAGAAAGCAATTCCATAGTCTGTCTGTGAAAGAATGGCAGAATAGTCAGTCTAGGTGCTGATTAAACAAACACAATGCCACAATTTGCTGGCCTCCACATGACCTGCACTGAAAGTGGCAGCTGGCTAAAACCATCAGCAATTCAATCAGAGAGAAGAGAGCACGGGCAGGTGCTCATAGCATTATCCAGTTTAACAGCAACATTGGCACACACACACACACATCCAGACGTACACACTCATACATACGCACAATGATGCTGTGAGGGAGACAACAATTGCACTGAGCCCCTCGCATTGGAACATGCACAAATGGAATAATGTTTGTATTTCACCTGCATTTTCGAAATAATTTGAATAGGCAATATTCCTGACAAAATGGACACATTTATAAGTATTTTCACTGTATTTGATCCCAGGCCCATTCCAGTGAAGCACTGCGAAAGAGTTTGAAATTAATTTTGTTGTACTTTCATATTTTATACCGTACAACTTTCATATTTTATTCACATTTCCTAAGTATACCGGAGATAGGAATCATAAGTCCTGAACTAAAACGAATGAGGGAACACAGGTCAGCAATTGGTGAGTTAATGTCGTTCTGCTCATTGCCTGACATCGGGTAAAAGTTCTTTGCGTCTCCAAAGATATTCTTTGACTGCAAAATGCCATAGGTTCATACTGTTAGATGCTTTCTCAAAATAAAAAAAGTGCACATTTGTCAATGGCATTGGGAGGAATTGCATACCTTTGAATACAAAACGTGGGACACTTGGACAGAGAGTGATGCGATGCATTTTGATACCCTTTGAAATGAATTCACCCAAAACAATAGAGACCCGATTATTACTCCCGATCATTCATTAATCACACAAAGAATGGACAGTTAGCTGGACACAGACTTAGAGGCAGAGCGGCATATACAGGCACGCACTCAGAAAGATAAGTGATCTTTAGACAGAGAGAGATGCATTGTTGATTTATAAGCTGGCCGAGGTTTACAGACATAAGGCAGGAGAACTGCGTTGAGAATCATATCACCGTTGTCAAACAGCAAAGAACACTTGCTGAGCGAAATGGCTGAATTCCACTCGAATTTTTATTTGTCTTCTGCGAACTTGAATCGTATCACGGGAGTCCAGTGGAGTCGAAAGTTGCTGAATATTTGTATTGGAAGTCAGTTAGCATGTTGGATATCTTTGACGTGCTCAATAGATTATATCGCCTCATAGAATCTCTCCGATATGGAACGAGGCCATTCAGTTTAACAAGTCCACACCAACTCTCCAAAATTCCCAGAAATATCCTATTGAAAATGCCCATCGTTTCCCTGGACAATCCATCGCATCTGCTCATCATTTCGTCTGTGAGAAAAAAACAGAAACAAACGCAGGAAACCCACAGCGACGTGGGGAATATCTGCAAACTCTGTACAATTTGCTAGGGCTGTAATTGAACTCAGGCCGTTCGTGCTATCAGGCATAAATGTTGACCACTGCTCAATCATGCCATCCGTCAGTCCCTTCTTGTTATGCCTTGGTGTCTCAAAAAAGAGTTGATTTGGTGCAACATTATCAAACTTTACAAACTGGAGAAAGTAAGGACTGCAGATGTTGGAGATCAGAGCGGAAAAATGTGTTGCTGCAAAAGCGCAGCTGTTAAGGTAGCATCCAAGGAGCAGGCAAATCGAGGTTTTGGGCATAAGCCCCTCTTCAGGAAACTTTACCAACAGAATGGAGAAGAGTAATCTGGCCCTCGATGGATATATACAGAAATACAATGAAGTCATTTTCAATTGTATAGCACAGGATGATGCCATTTGACTTTCCGAGGCTTGTACGCATGAAGACGACCACCCCGGTTACCTGACAGGGAATAGAGAGTCGAAGTTAATGTCTACTAAGAGAGAGCTTATTCAGAGCCGCTCTCATTCGACATGAAGGTTACACAGGAGCATAGAATTCATCAGGAAGCTTCCCTGCCTTCATTCCATATGAAGGACTTTCGTCCAAAACGTCGATTTTCCTGCTCCTCGGATGCTGCCTAACCTGCCGTGCTTTTCCAGGACCACTCTAATCGAGACTCAAGTTTCCAGCATCTGCATTGCTCAGTTTTTCTTATCCTGTATATGTGTTTATCGCCTGTTTAGGACATACCGAGCTTGTCTACAACACTAATGTTTCAATGCAGTCACCTCTTATTGCTCCACAGCACTATAAAAGAAACACCCAATTTCTTCATGTACTCTTCATGATGTAGACATCACGGAGGTTAGTCTGGTGGAACACCTTTCCATTGTCTCTGCGACAAGGGCACTATTCCTCAGAAAGTAACAACATCCCAAATACTCTCTCAGCAAACTTTTAGTGCTGAGCACAATACTCATTGTCCATCAAATTTCCCATATCCAGTTCATAAGTTTGGCATAAAAAGTCAGTCTATCTTTGCATCTGCGAAAGGTGTCACAGCGGCTCAGCAGTTAGTACTCCTGCCTCACAACGCCAGGCATCGAGTCGAGTCTTAGTCGAGTGCCTGTGTTGAGTTTGCCCATTTTACCCATGTTCGTTTGGTTTTCCTCTGGGTGCTCCTGATTCATCCCACAATGCAAAAGTTTACAGTTTATTTAAATTTGCCGTGCTATATTGTCCATAGTGTTCTGGAATGTATAAGTTGGTGTGTTTGTTAGCGGAAAAAGCAAAGGGAAGTGTCAGGGAATCGATCACGGTGGGCAAAATTTCGGAGGGTCAATGCAGACTCTTTGGACCAAATCACCTGCTTATACACTGTAGAGGTTCTATGAATAATTTGTTCCTTGCACCTTGCACAATTTCCTGCATGGTCCACATCAATGCAAATAAATTCAGAGGTGTGATCTGCAGATTAGGACGCTCATTGGAGAGACTCAGAGTGAACATACCCACTCGGTTATAGTTAAAAATCACACAACACCAGGAGCGTCGCTGCAAAAGCTAGTGTGCTTCCAATTAAACCTGTTGGACTATAACCTGGTGTTGTGTTATTTTTAACTTCGTACACCCCAGTCCAACACCGGCATTGCCAAATCATGACTTGGAATACAGGACTGTCACATAACTGTATTAAAAGAGGTTTCAGTGTTATCGTCAAAATATAGCAAGAAGTTAGCCGAGCCACTATTTCGTCTCTTGGTTTTAAAAGCAAATGCGAGGTGTTGCAGACTGGATGCAATTCAGGCAGAGAAGAACAGTTTTTGCAGACAGAATTAGAGATGCATCTTTCTGCACAGTCCCAATGTCCGTTTGAAAATCAAGACATCCAAATCTCAAAAATGCATACTTCCATTCACACATTCTTCTTTTGTCTGAACAAAGCGAGCTACATTGCAGAGCAGACAGATGTTTCCAAGTTCGCAACACATGCTTTCAAAAGAAACATGACAGAACAAAGCTTATCTCCTAACTGACAGAGAAGTACTAACTATATTTTTGTTGTATTTTCATGGGTTGTGTGCATTCCTAATAAGGTCAGAAGTTTACACCCGATCTGAATTTCCTTTGAAATGATTGCCCTCCTCGTCTGTTCCACGGAATAGTAAAGAATAATTCACATTGCTGTCTGCAATTACACAGATTCCTTACCATGGAAGAATGACACGTTGCCTTCTTTAAGTGTAATGTATAGATCACATGATACTTCCACAAGAAATGCCTGAATGTTCTTTATATAAACTCCTCCAATTTCCTTCATGGAATATGAATAAATAACAATACGTTTACATCCCGGGCTACCATGTCGTTCTATACTGTTCTGACCAGAGTGCAAATGTTTTCATTGACAGATTCAATGACCATATAATAAGTTCTCCTGCAATTGTTTCGTGAGTGGAATCGTGGCGAGAGAGTAATGGATCAAAATAATCCTGATTTAACGAAGACACAGATGATGGGTGATTCAGCATGTTTCACTGAAGCTGAGGTGGAGACTCGAGTTTTATGGTTGTGGTGGTTAAATGATACGTAAGGCCGAACAGGAAAAGAAAGGATCATCAAGTTTTTGATTAGTCTGGATTATCCTCAGATATTGTTTGCGGGTAGTGGGAGCTAATTAGTCATCAGCAAGTAATGTTATGATTATTTTTTGAAACTTGCAATGCTTTTTTATTGGAACTGAAGGTAACTTGAACCTTTCCAAAACTTAAATATAATGAGCAGTAATTCAGTTCTACCCGATTTAACAAGCAAATATAGAAACTTACCAGGAATACCAACAATAGCGAGTATGGGATAATAACCACCTTGAATAACCCAAAGTACACACTCAATACGCGATGCTAATGATATTCCATTCTGAGAAATCAAGTCAAGACCCAAGGATAAACTCCTGTAGTTTGTTTGAAAATCCCAGTCTAATGTTCTCAGATGCTGGTCCATTGCTTTGACATTCCTGTCTATTGTTCACAGATTCTGATTTCTTCTCCTCCGTCTCTGGAGTTTCCGATCCTTATTCGTGTAGAAAGTGATGCCAACACTGAAACAACCGCAAAATACATCGAAAGGAAGCATTTATGCAAAGATAAGGGAAACCCTCCAAGACTCTATTAAAATCCACTGAGACTGACATTAAACACGGCCACTAAACAAACAGATTAAATTACTCCCTTTCAATTCAATACATTTTTTTCTCTGAAAGTCAAAAATAATATAGGAAATTTGCACATGCAGTCTGGAATATATATGAGAGATACTGACCACAGGAATGCTGAAGATAGTGGAGTGAGTTTGTGTCATTATTCAATCTGATTTGCATATGAAATGGGGAAGTGCCGATGTTGGACCCGGGGGTTGAACGTTTAAAATCATTGTGTTCTCCAAAACAAGCATTTAGCACGTGACGTTTGTTCAAGTAGCTAGTGGGGCAGGACCACAGGACACAATATTTGTAGTAAAAGATCCAAGTTACGTACGAAAATGCGATGCATTGAACAAACGGATATCGCTGTTAAGTCTTTAATCACTGAGAATGGGTTGCACCTTTCGAGTTATTGTTCTGGAATACGCAGACATCTTTTCAAGTCAGATTTCCAAGATAACTTAAGGATTTTTTTCCAAAGAGAATACGTCTCAGCTAAGACAATGATGAAGGTGCATGGCGAGAGCCTGTCTGTATTGAACCCTTTTCCAGACCAGTTCTATTTCCAAAACGGGAATTTATGAAATGCCACATGGACTGACTACCAACAGATTGTGTGCTTTGTGAACAAAATAGAATGTATGTACAAATGAAAATCAACCAATGCAAATTCACCCCAACAGACATATATTAATGTGGGCGTGCAATGGGGTGAGAGAGTTTGAGAGTGAGCGAGTGTATGTCTGTGTATGGGAAGGGGTGGGAGAGAGTGTGTGAGTGCGTTTGTGCAGCATTGTGTCGTAGTGGATGCCTGTAATAGTGTGTTGTCATGAGTGTGCTTATGGGTGTATGAATGTAGCTAACAGTGAGCAAACCTCTCTCATACGCATTTGTGTCATGTGACATTTGCACATTACCACTTCGCACGCACTCTCAAATCCACACAGAGGCATCGACTCTATCACATTCGTGCACGCAAAAACACGCATGTTTTCTCATTGTCTCTCACACACGCATGCATACACGCACACACACTTACGCAAACGCTCATAATCAGCCTTATGGGTAAATTTGCATTCACAGGAATACATTTATATTTGCTCGTCGCAGATTTGAAAATTCAATGGACACTGTAGTCGTCCTGTCAGATTGTAAAACAGCACGTGTGAGGCCACTGCTGAAAAAAAAACGAAATAGACAAATACAAGGGTCATGAGAGTTGAGTTCCCTAACTTCAGTAGTGGAGGAAATACTTGAATCTATCATCAAGGAAGGTATAATGCTTATCTTGGCGAAATTTTTCCGTTTGCAGGCACACAAAAGATGCCTTGAAGTTGGGGACCACGTAAGACGGGTTAAATTTCCTAGTGGAAACGAGGATGATCTCATTCGCGATGGTGAGTGCATCACAGAGGTGAGTATTAATCAGCTGGTCACACAGAAGGTGCAGTTAGAGAGCAGCTACGTGATTACAAGGAAATGCAATGTGTGTGAGCAGAGATTGCAGGATTCACCTCGAAAACAAGTGTACCACGTTGGATACTGTTGGGGAGATATCCATTCAGGAGAAAGCAGCAATAGCTAGTCCAGTGGCTCTCTGACGATCACCGGCGCGCTTCCGTTAAGGGAAAACGTAAACAGGCCTTTAGTTATAAGAAACTCCATAGTTTGGGGAGAGAATGCGGATTCAGTTGTCTCAGAGAGGAATCACGGTAAGTGTGCTGCTCCTTAGGTGCCAGTTCCTAGGATGTCACGAAGCTGCTGCAGAACGTTCTCAGTGGGGACAGTGAGCCACCAGAAGTCACCATGCATGTTTACAGAAATGTCTTAGGTTATTTGGAGAAGGTTTTAAACTAGTATGGCAGGGGCTGTGAATTTGAGCTACAAGCCAGATGTAGACCAGGTATTTGGCAGCCTGTCAGAGCAAGTGGAGTTTCTGTGAGGAGCGATAGGCACTTGACAGGATCAAGATGTAGTCAGTGAGATGGATTGAAGTGTCTATTTTAATGTAAGCAGTATCAGGAATAGGGGTGACGAACTCAGAGCATGGATCAGCACATACAACTTTGATTTCGTGACCATTATGGAGTTTTGGACATCACACGGTTCGGATGTTTGAAAAGAATGGTACTGGCGGAGCTATACGAGTTGGAGGAGTTGTGTTGTTAATTCGGGGAAGTCTCACGCCCGCAGAAAGGGAGATCTTTGAGGTAGGTGTGTTTGCAGGTTGGGAAGCAAAGTTCAGAAAGTTGCAGAAGTAACAGAGTTCTTGTAATGTCTAATTTTAACTTCCATCAGATTGATTGGAAACGACTATGTTTAAATAGTTTGGTTGGAAAAGGTTTTGTCAGATGTGTGTAGGAAATGGTTGTTGATGCAATATGTAGATGGCCGAATAAAGTGGGATCAATATTGGATTTGCTGCTTGACAAAGAATCATGCAAGATGTCAGATCTCTCGGTTGGATAGTATTTCAGTTATAGCGTCACAACTCTGTGACATTTACTACACTTTTGGAGAGGGATAGGAACAGACGGTATGGGAAAGTACGCAATTGGGAGAGGGGAAATTGCAATGCTATTAGGCTGCAACTGGGGCACCTCAATTGAAAACGGATGTTCTCAGAGAAATAGTGAACGTAAATGTGAAGGCTGGAGAGGAAGTACGTGCTGATAGTGCTGGACACGGTTGTCTCACTGAGGCAAGGAAGGGTTGTGAGCTTGTAAAATGCTTCCTTGACAAGGTATATGGAACAACATGTCAAGAGGAAGAATGAAGCTTACTTCAGGTTGATAAGGTAATGGTGAGACATCGCTTTAGATGGTTACAAGGTAACCAGGAATGAACAGACGAATTTACCGATGTGAGATCGAAATGTGCAGAAGATAACATGAGCAAGTGGGATTAAGGAAAACTCTGATCCCTTCTACACTTCCTTGTAAAGCAAGAGGATGGTCAGAGTGTGGGTAGGGTTGATCAGCGACAATGCAGGAAAGGTACGTCTCGAGTTCCAGGAAGGAGTGGAAGTTCTGAATGAATACTTTGCCACGGTATTCACTACTGAATAGAACCTACACTTTTGAAGTGTGACGACTTCAATGCCAGGAGCACCTGGAAAAAAATGTCAGTGAATAAGCAGCGTTGGTTGGTACCTGCGACTCTGATATTGTGGGCGATTTGGAGAATTGTTAAAGTCAAGGACAGGAATGGTTATTGCAGCTTCCAGGATATCGACTTATCGACGGTTGATCAGATTCCCCACAAGAAACCATTGTACAAAATATGGAGGCATTGGATTGCGGGGGAAGTTGTGGTTTGGACCAGATATTGGCGAGCTGATGGAAGACAGCTGGTGGTGGTTGATGGGAAATGTTCGTCCTGATGTTCAGATATGAGCGGTGTACCGCAAGTATCTGATTTTGGGCCAATGTTGTTTGTCATTTTTATAAACGACCTAAATGTTGACGTAGAACGATGGGGAAGTAAATTTGCTGATGACAGTGAGATCGCTGAAATTGTGAATATTGCTGAAGGATATTGGAGATTACAGAGAAACATCGACAAGCAGCCGATCTGGGCTGAGAGATGTCATATGGAGTTTAATGCGGAATAGTGTGAGGTGATTCAATTTGAAGGTTGCAACAGGAATAAAGAGCACTTAGCTAACAGAAAGATTCTTGGGAGTGCAAATGAGCAGAGGGATCTCGGTGTCGAGGTAGGTAGGTCCTGAAAGTTTCCACCCAGGTTGATTGTGTTGTGAAGGCATGTGGTTTGTTAACTTTTATTTGGAGAGCGATTGTGTTTCAGAGCCACGAGGTTGTGCTGCAGTCGCACAACACTCTGATGCGGATACACTTGGATTATTGCATATAATTCTGTTCTCCCAATGATGGAAGGACGTGTAATTGTATTAAATGGTGCAGAGCAGAATTCCGAGGGTTTTGCTTTAATGAAGCAAAGATCTAAACTGCAAAGACTGAAGCTTTTAAGCCTGTCGTGTTTAACAAGAAGAAAGTTGGGAGGTGACTCAATAGCGACATGCAAAATTATCAGAGTATTAGATATTGGGAAAGTGAAATTCGTTTGCCTCGATGGTGATGGCTAACCCGAGGGCACGCAGCTTTAAAGTGAGGTGTGATATTTATAGGACAGAAGTCAGAGCAGGTTGCTTTACTTAGACAATAGTAAGGGCGTGGGACACCCTGCCTGAAATAATAGTAGACTCGCCAACTTTTTTGGCATTTCGATAACAAATAAATGATAATGGGATGGTATAGCCCTAATGGGCTTTAGATTGGGTTCCATTTCTGAAGATCGTGCAATGTCGAACGCTGAAGGGCCTTGACTGCACTATCTGTACTCTATGTTCTCTGTGATCTTGTTTAAACAATGCGCCCACCATAGCAATATGTGGCAAGATATTCATCGCAAGTATTTTGCTTGAAAACACAAATTAACTGATGCAAGCTGGTGCAGGAATCAATATTAAGTCAAAAACATTATACCTTTGGAATTGCAGGGGGATTTTGAAAAGAAGATAAAACTGGCACAAGACAGAATTTTGTGACGGGACTCAATCCCTTCAGAAGATAAGGTGTGAAAGCATGGTCTTGTAAAAATCCAATAAATTGCAAAGGATATTTAATCATTCCCGCTAAATGGACATTTGTGCACCACCACCAGCATCAGCTTTAACATCACTCAACCCCCGAACGTCACTCTTTTAAATTTGCTGTGTGGTAAGTCGCTGAATTCCTGGAAAACACAGTCACTGCCCTATCATCATTCGACTTATTTTTTTAACCTTCTCTATGCTTGTGCACATTGACGTGTGTCCCTCCGAGGGATATAGTCAGGGAGCCATTGTGTTTTACATCCCAAACTGAGCTTGCCGAACAAAATGGCCATTCAGCTCACCCAGTTTCTTTGCAGTTGGCCCATATCTTCATAAACCTTTCCAATCCATATATTTGTACAAATGTCATTTCAATGTTGTTAATGCACTCACCTCACAACTTACACTGGAACCTCATTCGATTATGCATACCCACCTCTGTGTCAAAGAGGTTGTCCTTCAGATTCAGTTTCATTCTTTCCCATCTGATTTTAAACTGGCGCACCCCCAACGTCTCCAGTCCCCCAAAGCCGGGGAAAAGACTAAGTGCAATGAATCCATCTATGATTCTAATCATCGCATACGCTTTAATAAGAATCCCCATCAATCTCCTCTGTTCTTAAGGAAAATAGCCTTAGCATATCCAATAAGTCAGACACTTGAGAACTCGCAACATCCTTGTTGTTTCAATTTCTTCTGCACTCTTTCCAGTTGAATAACATGTTCTTATTGCAAGGAGATCAAAACTGAGCACAGGACTTAACAATGTTCTGTACAACTTCAACGTAATTTCTGCAATTCTTTATCAATGTGCTGAATGATGAAGCCAAGTGTGCCAAAAGCTATCTTTACTGCCTGTGTACCTCTTACTCCAGTTCCAACGATCGGCGTAGCTGAGCTCCAATATCCCTCTGTTTCACTACATTCCAAAGACCTTACCATTCAGGATGAAAATGCGATATTGATTTGACTTTCGAAAATGCAACATTGCATACTCATCGAAATTATATTCAATTTCCAAATACTCGGGCCAACTGAACAAGGGTCTACAACAATTTCTAATGATCACACAAAATGCCAGCGATACCGCCTAATTTAGAATAATCTGAAAATATAGTAATCATTCTTTGCACATTTTAATTCAAATCATTGATAGTCTTAAAAAAACAGCAATGATCTAGCAGCGACCGCTGAGGCACTCCACTCGTCGCAAGCCTCCAGTCCGACAAGTACACTGCCACTCTTACTCTCTGCTTCCAAGCATCAACCCAATTGTGTGTTCAATTTGCCAGTTCTCGCGGATTGCAAGCCATCCAACCTTACAGATCAACCTACCATGTGAAATCTTCTCAAATGTCTTTAGTAAATCCATATATACTACGTCTACCGCCCTTCCCGTGTCATGCTTCCTGCTTACTTAATCAAAGGACTCTAAAAAATTTGTGAGGTATAATCTCCCAAGAACAAATTCATGTTGACTATTCCTAATCAAACCGAGTCTTTGCAACTGTATGTTTATCTTATCTCGGTATGTCCACAAGTAACTTATCCACACATATGTTAGGCTTACTGATCTTTAAGAGTTATCTTTGCAGACCTTCTTGAATAAGGGCACAACATTCAACGCCCCCAGTCTTGTAACACCTCGTTCAATAGCTACGGGTGGTGATAAAATATCGTCCATGTCCTCCGTAATTTTTTTCTGTACTCTCTTGCAAGTATCTTGCCAGGACCAAATGACGTATTCAACTTAACACATTCTAATACATTTAACAAATCCTCTACTGTGATGTGGACTGTCACTCAGATATGGCCACCGACTGCCCCTAGTTTCCACGTCTTCATGTCTTTCCCCACAGTAAACGCAGAGGAGAGCTGAAAATGTGTTGCTGGAAAAGCGCAGCAGGTCAGGCAGCATCCAAGGAACAGGAACTTCGACGTTTCGGGCATAAGCCCTTCTTCAGGAAAAGTGAAAGCCAAAGCCCAGGTGTCCGGAGGAAAAAAAACATTTTTTTTCAAATTCAGGACAATGGCAGAGAGTTTTCTTTTTCCTGTCAGGTAGTCAACAAATGTCAAGGTCCAACCATAGCAGAGATTTCAAATATTCCGTCAGGTTGTTCATTGAAATACCATAATTCGTTACATTATATGTTGTTACTAGTTTGGATATTTCTGCCTGTATGTTCTTGTCAGCGTGGGATTTATAATCCTGTGTAAATATTGGTGTGGCTGTGTATGTCTGTGTGCTCTGGGAATGTTGTACCGAGTATCTCGAGTTCTGATTCCCCAAAGCCTGCGTCTCATCCATCAGGAAGAATTCGTTGTTATAATGGAACATGCCTCACTTTCCTGGGTGAATGCAACTCCAAAAACACTCAAATGTTCACAAATCATTTGGAATTCGCAGACTACTTGACTGATAGAACATGACAGAGACATTCACTGAACTGAACAGTGAAGGTCAACATGTCGTCTCAGTGTCAATGCACACTCTCACTTAGAGGTGGACTTACGGACCTGTATAATAAACTCAGGAAGCACAAAACCAGGCAAACATCAAGACCAACTATCGTTGTATGTGATTACAATGACATTGAGACGATCATGAAACAATTAGAAATTGTAAAATTGGTCATGACATTGAACATGAAGACAAGTTAAAAGGAGAAAACACAGCTCTGTTTGTGGAGGAAAATACGTTGCATCTGTCAAGAAGGGAGAGAACATTGTCAAAGAGCAAACATTAACGCATAAAAAGTGAGCCTCACTGAGGGTGGACTGTTAAGGTGCAACCAGAAATGCTGGTGGAGCCTTTGTGACAATGAATAGAAAAGGGCAGAAAATTCGGAAGTCTGAAAGAGTTATGGGGCATTGCAGAAACTGTGAGTGTTATGCTGTCTGGAGAAATGTGATGTTATGGCAAGATATTCTGGCATAATAATGATCCTGGAATACTTCCAGCAGTTCGAAAAAGAATCGAATGATTAAAAACATGGATGTGGTGCCAAAAGTAGAAAGACAGTGTGCCGTAGAAGGGTGCAGAAATGTGTCCCAAGGCGTTTTGGAAAAGTCTACTATCTGTGTCTGAGGAAAGTCATACTCTTCATGTGTTACACAGAGAAAGATGCATGCGTGTGCGTGCGTGTGTGTGCGTGTGTGTGCGTCCGTGTTTGTGCGCGTGAGTGCTTCTGTTTGTGTCGAAGTTTGTGTTCTTCCTGTGTGAATGTGCCATTCTAACAGTAACCGACAGGGTCAGAAGAAGGAGCGGCTGAGTATCGAAATATACATAAAATCCAGCTCAGAGTCTTTGCTTAAATTTACGGTTTCAATCTGTGCAAGGTGGCTGATCTCAAAGAAAACCTTTCTCAATCAGCCACTTTCCATGAATAATAAAGGGGGATGAATACAAGAGAAATATAGAAGATCGGTGCAGAAGGAGGCCAGTCGGCCCCTCCAGCCTGCTTCACCATTCATAAAGGTCATGGAAGAACATCCCACTCAATAACTTAAGCCTGCTTTCCCTCCATAATCTTTCATCCCATTCACCCGACGTGATATATTTAGCCACATCTCGAATGCACACTATGTTTTTGCATCAATGACTTTCTGTGATAATGAATTTCACAGTGTAAGCAGTGTTTGAGGTAAGAAATGCCTCCTCATTTCTAGCCGAAGTAATCAACACTGAATTCTCAAGCTCTGACTGCTTGATCTGGATGCACCCATTATCGGAATTCTCCTTCCTGCGCCTATCCTGTCTAGATCTCTTAGAACATCATAAATTTCTATAAAATCATCCTTCCCTCGTCCAAACGCCAGCAAATGCCATTCAACCTCGTAACTCCCTCCTCAAGCTATCCTCGGAATCAGCCTGGTTAACCTTCGAATCACATTGTGCCTCGCGCAAGAGCATCCTTCCTCAGAAAAAGAGACAAGAACTCCTAAGCTGCCATCAAAAACAAGTGGCTGAAGTACTCCACAAACCATTTTTTAAAATTCAATGGCACATGTAAAAGGGTTTGAGAGCACATCAAATTGTATGACAGAGGAAGTGCTCAGCATTCAGTGCTGTGCAACAGAAAGCATTGTCTCTAACGATGATTTACCAACGTTTTACGCTGTTCATTGATCAATGAATGGGGAAAATCCGATTGGAAATTCATCGATGCAGCATGATTTTAAGGAATGCAATATGTAATTTATTTGTTCAAAATATCAAATTGTTGAAAGTGAATTGTTTTTCCCCTGTTTCGTGAAAATGTTGTCGTTCTTTACGAGTCCAATAGATATTACATTGGAATCTTCTCACTGTACGTAGCAAAGGGAAGTGAACCGAATGTACATGCACAAGACTGAACCTCCAGTGACAGACAATTGCATGGTATGAATAACTTTTTAACGGCATTTGTCACAATCTGACAATTTTCATCTTGTTAGTACTTTGTTCCTGAGACGAAGTATTTCTAAGTAATCACTGTGCACAATTTTCAGTTTTGTGCTTGCACTGACACGTGTGTGTGTGTTTGTGTGTGTGTGTCCGTGTGTGTGTGTCATTGCATCAGTATTTGTTAATCTGTGTATCTAAATGTTTGAATGTGTTTGTGCGTGTCTGTATGCACGGGTGTGTGTCTATGGCAGTATGTCATTGTGCGTGTGTGTCTGTGTCAGTATGTCTTCCAGGTAGATGCATGTAAGTGAGTGTGTCTTTATCAGCATGTCTGTTGTGTCGTGTCAGTGTTTACATATGCGTCAACATTTTATCGAATTGTATATATATCAGCATACTTGACTATGCTAAAATGTTCGTCACATGTCTTTCCGCCTTTGTTGAGGAATCTG
Organism: Hemiscyllium ocellatum; assembly: GCF_020745735.1. NCBI lineage: Eukaryota > Metazoa > Chordata > Chondrichthyes > Orectolobiformes > Hemiscylliidae > Hemiscyllium > Hemiscyllium ocellatum. Next base: position 776,600 of record NW_026867625.1, read on the forward strand.
ATCTTTGTAATAAACCAGTGATTTACTGCTGACTAAAGAACTCTGATTGCTTTGTTCATTATGGTGAAACTGACACAGTTAAATAATTGGCCATGACACTGTGCTCTTATGAAAACGACTCTCTGAACGTGAAAGTTTTAATATGTTTTCTCTCCACAGATCCCACCAGAGTTCTCTTTTTCTAACAATTTCCGGTCAAGTTTGTGGCCATGTCACAGAAATTTTTACGTTTCAGATCTTCTGTGACCAGTGGATGGGTATCGAAAAGGATAGAGTAATCATTCCAAAAATAAGTCAGGCAGTTTTCAAGACTATTCCATAATGATCTCCAGAATGTAGAATTAGGTGGCGAACAAGTTCATGCATTCTGTGCCTCTAAAGTATTTTGAGGCTCGGTTCGATTTTAGACAGACTAATGGATGACATGGATAGACAGAAAAGTACGGCTGAGATCACTACTAGATCAACCATGGTCTAAATATTTGAAAGAACTTAATCGAATCGTCACATATCTACTCCTGATCCTCAATCCTACTTTCCTCTGTTTTATTCAACCCTCCGCATTTCCTTCATTGATGTAATAGAAGAGCATTTCATCTATCAAACTTATGAATCGAAACAGGAGATAGGTTTTCAGAGCCGTGAAAGACTGTCATGTAATGTGGCTTGTTGACTGAGAAACTGTGCTTGGGAAACACAGGTCGGCTGGCGAACATCTCACACGCTCCTCTTTTCAGAGGTTCTTCCCTCTATAACTTCTGCTTCATTTGACTGTCATACCACACACCAAGGTTCATTGTGGACGGAACATCTGTCATTCGCCAGGCTTCCTTTAACATACACACTGACCACCCTATGTGCAACATTTTACAACGTAACCTCCAGGAATTCAACTGCTAAATGACCAATATCTGAATATGCCATTCAGCCCCTGCTGCACAATTCACCATGATCTACTGCAAGCCTCAAATCCTCATTCATGCCAAATCTTTGAATTCATCGGTTCCCTAACTCCAGCACCATCAAAATTAGACACAGTTCTTCCTGCTTCCTGAAGATGGGCTCATGCCCGAAACGTCGATTATCCTGCTCCTTGCATGCTGCCTGACCTGCTGCTCTTTTCCAGCAATACAATAGACAATAGACAATAGGTGCAGGAGTAGGCCATTCAGCCCTTCGAGCCTGCACCGCCATTTTTATGATCATGGCTGATCATTCCTAATCAGTATTCGCTTCCTCAGCTATCTTTGAGAGCTCTATCCAACTCTTTCACCTATTTGGTCCCCATTTGAAATAGCTCAGTTAGGTTTGTGAGGCACGAACTTCCCTTCACAAAACCATGTTGACGATCATTAATGAACTTCATTCTCTCTTGATGGTTAGATAAACTATCTCTCATAACCTTTCCAATACTTTAACTATTTTCGCCAAAGTAAGGCTTCCTGGTCTGTGATTACCAGTGTTGTCTCTACTCCCCTTCTTGAATAAGGGGACTGTAATTTCTGTCCTCCAGCCTTCTTGCACTGTAGATAATAATGACATTAAGATCAAAGCAAAATACTCTGCAATCTCTTCCCTAACTTCCCAGATGATAAATCCCATCCAGCCCAGGAGAGAGTTCTATTTTCACACTATCCACAATTGCTCACACCTCCTCCTTGTCAACCTCAATCACGTCTAGTCTAATATCTTGTATCTGAGTATTCTCCTCGACAACATTGCCTTTTCAGAGTGAGAATGCTGACGAAAATTTTTCATTTGGCGCATTCCTGTGACTCCACTCACAACTTCCAACTACTATACATGACTGTCCCTAAACTTTCTCTCGTCATACCTTTCTTCCTGATAAACGTATAGCAAGCTTTTGTGTTTTACTTGATCTTATCTGCCAAAGGCTTGTTACGCCTCCTTCTGGCTCTTTGTAGCTCTGTCACTGAGACCTTTCCTGACTAACTTGTAATTCACAAATGCCCTTAATGAGACTTCACGTCTGATCCTATTATAAACTTACTTCTTCCTCTTGTGACGAGGTTCAATATCTTTAGGAAACCACGGCTCCCTGGCTCGACCACTGCCCTAACTGACAGATGCACATTCTTCAAGGTCACGCAATAGCTGTTCCTTGAATGAGCTCCACATTTCAACTGCAGCTTCCATCCCCATCTTCTGCATCCTAAATCTAGCCTAATCGCATCATAATTGTCTTTCCCCCAATAATAACCCTTGCCCGGCTTTACATACTTACCTCTGTCCATCGCTAAAGCAAATGTAACCACATTGTGATCATTATCCTCAAAGTATCACTTACCTGAAAATCTGGCACCTGGCGTGGTTCGTTACCTTGTACCAAATCCAATGCAGCCTTTGCCCTTGTTAGCTTTTCTACATACTGTATCAGGAGACCACCCTGAACTCACCGGACAAAAACTGACCCACCTGTACTCCATCTATGTTACTTTCAATCTATGTTTCGAAAGTTGAGCTCCCCCATAACAACTACCCTGTTACTTTTGCTCCTATCCAGAATTAACTTTGCTCTCTTTTCCTCTCCGTCTCTGGAATTATTTGGAAGCCTGTAGAAAACAGTCAATCGGTAACTTCTCATTTCCTGCTTCTAACTCAGTCCATAGTACTTCAATAGACGAGTATCAAACGTTCTTTCTGTCATTGTCTTACTATCCTTGACTATCAATGCGATACCTCCCCATCTTTGACCATATTCTCTATTCTTACTGAAACATCTAAATCCCGGAAACTGCAACATTCGTTCTTGTTCCTGCTCTATCCATTTTTCTGAAATGGCCACAACATCGAAGTCAGAGGTACCAACCCATGTTGCAAGTTCACCCACTTTATTCCAGTTTTTGTGGAATTTATGTAGACACATACATTTATCCTATATATGTAACCCCAGATCCCCTCAGTTAGATTGTGCACCGTTACTCACTCACCTGTATGTATGGCCTATGTTTACAACACCAGATCCACTCGATTAGATTACACACTGTAAATCACTCCCCGGAACTCGTTATACTCCATCTATACATCAGATGGCCTCTATTAGATCACATGTTGTACCTCACTCCATAATATATGTAATCCTGTGTATAAAACCACAGATCAATTCAATTAGATTGCACAATGTGCATCACTCCTCCACTTATATTATACCATGTATTAAAAACTCACGATCCTCTCGATCAGATTAAAGACTCTAAGTCACTCTCCGTTATGTGTTACCATTTATATAAAGCCCAAGATCCCCTCAATTATATTACACACTGTCACCCACTCCCGGAAATGTGTTATCTCATAATTATAAAACGACATATCCCCTCGATTACATAATACACTGAGACCCACTCCCCAGTGTGTGTTATCCTGTATATAAAACCGCAGAACTCTTCCGTAAGATTGCATTCCATAACTCACACTCCGGTTTGTAATACTCCCACTCAAAACACAATGGTCTGGTGAAAAATGTCAAAACGTCACTTGTCCTCCCCCTCACATCCTTTGTGTTTGAAATTCTAGATGAAATCTAAATGCTGTATGAGAGAAAGATCTGATTATGCAAGAGAGAGAGAGAGCGAGAGAGAAGAGAGTAATTCCGTATGAGAGACAGTGAGAATGTACATGAGAGAGTGAAAGAGTGTGCATGAGAGAGATTATGTATATGTCAGAGAGATCGTGAGCATGAATATGAGAGAGATATTGAGATTGTGCAGGAGAGAGAGAGACTTAGTGAGATTGTGTATGAGAGAATTTGAGATTGTGTGTGAGAAAGCAAGATTGTGTCTGAATGAGAGAGAATGGTTTTGTGTATGAGAGAGAGATTGTGCATGAGAGAGAGAGTTGGATTGTGTATGAGTGACAGTGATTAAGCATGAAACAGAGTGAGACTGCATGAGAGAGACAGTGATATTGTGTATAAAAAAAGATGGGGCAAATGTGTCAAAAGCGGTCTTGAAGTTTGATGACAGAATCACACCAGCTTTCTGTGATTTGTGAAAAAGGGTAGGATAATAGTGTTGAATACTGAATAACTACTGAAGTAAAGGAGGACTTAACACAGTAATGCAGGTCCATGATAGCACGCACATACGCACAATCACTCACACACATAGATGCACACTGGCTCACAGTTATACAGGGATATGGAACGGCAAACTGATCTTGGGATTTTAAAAGTAATGTTCCATTAAATGATTCCTGGGTGTCATTTTAAAACAGAATATTTTAAAAACGGGTTAGGCTCAAGACGTTGGAAGGCTCCTTTCTCACATTTCGGATAGGAATCAGATGGTGTTTTTGGAAGCAGGACGTGGCACATGGGATTAGGTTGACTTTACATGTGGATTTTCAGAAACAGTACTCTAATCGGGAATCAGAACAGACCAAAGAGAATCAAACAAAATACTTAGTGTTGCGTTTATGAAATAGTTCTTTAACTGTTGAGAATGCTTGCATCATGATCGGGAAGGAAGGGGCATGTGCGTGTGGGCGAATGTGTGTGCGTGCAAAAGAGAGAATGTGTGCGTCTGTAAGAGAGAGAGGTACAGAGGGTGTGTGTGAGAGAACGCGAGTCTGAGCGTGTGTGTGAGACAGTGTGTCAGAAAGTGTGTTGTGATAGAGAGATTGTGACTTTGTGTGTGTGAATGTGTGAGTGTGTGCGTGTGTATGCACGCGGAAATGTGTGCATGTGAGAGAGTTTGTATGAGAGAGTATGTTTATGAGAATGTGAATGTGTGTGTGAGAGACTGTATGTGAGAGTGCATGAGTGTTTGAGTGCGTGAAAGTGTGAGAGTGAATTGGTCCAGGCAGCATCCTATAAATTTTATCTGAACCCTATCCAAAGCATCCACATCTTTCCGATAATAGGGTGACAAGAACTGGATGCAGTATTCCAAGTGCGCTCTAACCAAAGTATTGTTCAGCTGCAACAAGATCTCACGACTCTTAAACTCAATCCTCCTGTTAATGAAAGCCAAAACACCATATGCTTTCTAACAACCCTATCCACTTGGGTGGCTGTGTGTGGAGATGTTCCCTATGTGTGGATGTCTGTGCGTGAGGTGATTTGTATGTGCATGAGTATGGTTGTGTGTTGTTGTGGAAAGGCTGTGTGTGGATGAGATGTGTTTGGTGGATGTGCGTAAGGGATGAGTCTGTGTGTGCAGGGAAAATTGCATGTGGGGCACTGTTTGTATATAGGGTGCTGTGTGTTGGGGCGATGTGTGTGAGCGGCTGGGTGAGGGGGGCTGTGTGTATCTAAGTGCTCTTTTTTGGGAGAGTCGTATATATGGGTGGTCTGAATGTGAGTTGGTGGCTATGACCTTGGGGGCCTGCTTGGGGAATCTGTGTGCAGTGAAAGTACTGTATATGTGGTGACGGTGTGGGTGAGGGGGTGTCCCAGTGCTCGGGGAACTGAGTGTGTTGGAGGGGCGATGTGTGGGGTTGACTGTGTCTGTTTGGGGCGCTGTGTGTGAGTGGCCGGGCTGTGTGTGTGGGTGCCCGGAGTGTGGGGACGTGGGCTGTGTGTGCGATGTTGTGAGTGTGGGATGTCGCGGTGTGTGGAGCGGCTGCTGTCAGTGTGGGGGTATCTGTGTAGTGGGGTTGCTATGTGCGTGCATGTAGGCTGAATGCATGGGTGCTGTGAACGTCGGGGGGGTCTAGGCGTGAATGGGGCGTCTGCATGTGAAAGTCGGTATGGTTGGGGTGGCTGTTTGCTTGGAAAGCTGTGTGTGTGGAGAAAACTGTATGTGGGTGGGTTTGTGTCGGGGCGAGGTGAGGTTGTGTTATGTATGTGTGGCAATGTATGTGGTGTTGGGCTTTGTGTGTTCTTTCTCTATGTGGGTGTATGTGTGTGAGTGGGGTTCTGTTTCGGAAGGCTGTGTGCATGGAGGGCTGTGTGCGCAGGACGATGTGTATTGGCAAGAGGTTGTGTGTGTTTACGAAAGCGTGCGTAGGGGGATGAGTGAGAGCAGGGCCGCTGTATGTTCTTGTGTCTGCAAGCCTTGAGGACTTTGTGTATGGGGAGTCTTTGTGTGTGTGTGTCTGTGCATTTCTGTGGGTGCTTGGTGGGCTGTGTGTGGCGGGTGGTGGTCTTTGTGCGTGTGGATTGGTACGCTGTGTATGTGTGTGTGGGTTGTGTGTTTGGGAGTTGCGTATTTAAAGGGAAGATGTGTGTGTCAGCAGGGCTATGCGTTGGGGGTGGTTCTGTGCGTGAGGGAGTGCAAATGTGTGGTGGTAGTTATGTGAGAATGTCTGAGCTCTGAGTGTGAAGTGGCCTGTGAGGATGTCTGTGTCGGTCTGCTTGTGAGTGTGTGAGGGGGATTGTGTGGGTGTGGGAGCTGTGTGAGCGGAAAGGATGTGTCTGCGGGTTTGTCTGTGTGTGGTTTGGGCTCTGGTTTGGGAGTCTGTATATGGTGGAGTGGGTCAGGAGTTTAATGTGTGTAGAGGCAGTTGTGCAGGTATGTGGATGCTCTGGGAGTGAGATGAGCGTTACTTGTGCCTGTTGTGTTGAGGTGCCTGTGAGTTTGTGAGGGGCTGTTTGCCTGGGGGAGCTGCGTGCATCTTAGGGGAGCTGTGCGTGGGGAGGCTTAGTGTGTTGGAGTTTGTGAGTGTATGGGTGTGATTGTTTGTATGTCAAACAGCTTTGAGTGTGGAGAATAGTTGTGTGGGGAGTTTGTGTGCACGTAGGGGGCTGCGTGTGGGTGTGCACTTCGAGTGTGTGGGTGCGCAATGAGTGAGGCGGATGAGTGTGTATATGGGGCTGTGTGCGCAGTGGATGCCTATGTGTGTTGGCTGAATGTGTAATGGGCAATGCGACGTGGGTAGTGTACGATTGAGGGCTGTGTGTGCATGATATTGCCTGTGGGGTTCTCTGAGTGTGGTGTGGTATGTCTGGGTATTACAGACATGTGTCGGGGCACGGTATGCCTGGGGGTGGATGTGTGTATAGAAACCTGAATGTATGTGGGGCAAGTTTGTGTGCATGAGGTCTGTGTGTTCAGGTGGACTGTGTGTATTTGCAACTGCATATGTGGGAGAATTCTATGTGTGGTGTTGGCTGAGTGTGTCTTGAGTCTGTGGGTGTGGGGTGTGGTGTGCGTGTCTCTGTGCGGGATACTTCGTGTGAGGGGGTGTTGTGTATGTGTGTGCTGAAAGGAGTTTTTGTCAGTGTCTGTGTTGGGGAAATAGTATGTGTGTGGGGACTGCTTTGTCTGTGTTGGAGGGTGCCGTGTGGGTGTTTGTGTAGGGGAGATGTGTGTGTGGGGGAGAGATGCTGTGTCTACGTATGTGCGATTGTGTTTGTTGGAGCAACTCTTCTGTGGTTGAGTGTGTTGGGTGAAGTGTGTGTGGGGGTTGTTGTGTCTGTGTTGGAAAGCTCCTTGTGTGGGCGTCGGTGTGTTCAAGCGGAATCTGTGTGGGGTTGCTGTGTCTGTGTGGGAGAGCTACATGTGTCAGCGTCTACGTGAGGGTAACAGTGTGTGTAGCTGTACTGCGTGTGTTGTGGGGCTTCTTGTGAGGGTGAGTGATTGTGGGGACCTGTGTGTGTGGCAATGCTGTGTGAGTGTTGTCGGACGACTTGTTTGGGTGTCTGCGTAGGGAAAATGTGTGTGGCTACTGTGTGTGTTGGAGGGCGTTTTGTGTGGGCGACTGCATTGGGGAAACAGTGTGTTTGTGCAGGTGTGTGCCTGTCGGGCTACTGCATGGTGGGAATCAGTGTGTGTTGAGGCATCCGTGTGTTGTGTTGTGTGTTTCGAGACTCTGTGTAGAGCCTGTGTGTGTAGGAGGGCTGTGCGTGGTGTGGTTGTGTACGTGGATTGAGGTACTATATGTGGTTATGTATTGGCGGGGCTGTGTGGGGGTGATGTGTGTGTTGGGGTCTGTGCATGGGGTACTGTGATTGTGCAGCACGCTTGTGTGTGTTTGGGTATTTGTGTGCGTGGTTAATATATGGGTGGGCTCTTTATTTGTGGGAATTGATGTGTGTAATGTTTGTGTGCATGTGAGGGGGTTCTGTGTGTGGATGGCTGTATCTGTGAGGGGGTTGTGTATGTGTGGTCTTGGTGTCTGTGAGGGGGCTGTGTGTGGGGACTCTGTGTGTATCGGGGCGCTGTGTGTGTGAGAAGGTAGCCTGTAAGTTCAACTGTCAGTGTCGTGGGGGGTTGTGTGTGGTTTGCGTGTGGGGGTTTCAGTGTGTGTGGCGGGATTGTGTATGGAGGCTGTGTGCGTGTCGGATGGAGGTGTATTCGGGTGTGTGTGGGAGGGAATGTGGGTGTATCGCGGGATATGTGTTGGAGAACCTGTATGCAGGCTGTGGGGCCGGGGTATGCATTGCGGACTCGATGGAGGGATATGTGTTGGTGACTCTTTGTGTGGGAGGCTGAGGTGTTTGAGGGTGTGTGTGTTTGAGGTACTGGGTGTGTGTGGGGATGTGGATGTTCATGGAGATATGTGTTGATGATTCTATGTGGAGGGGAACTGTAGTGCTTGGGCATGTATGCGTTTGTGATTGATGTGTGTTGGAGAATGCTGTGTATGCGTGGGTGTGGCTGTGAGTGCGATTCGGTTTGTGCGTGTCTGGTAGCCATGTCTGTGTGTTGGTATGGTTGTGCAGTGGTGGGGGGGGGGGGGCGCCTCTGCGTGAGGGGTTGTGTTGATGTGGGGATTGAGTGTATTGGTGGCTTGTGTATGCAGATAGTTGGTGGTGGTATCACTGTTTGAGTAAGAACACACATGACAACACTTAGTTGAAGTATAAACAACTGGAGTTGTGAACGACGTTGACACTGGAGGACTCTGCTCGCACTCTACAGATCTTATACTCACATTTCCTATAAACTTGCTATATATTAAGCTAAAACTCGAAATGTGCATAAATGACGGTTAATTTGATTTTAATTTTGAATGCAGTTCTATGGAAGGTACAGACATCTAGACGGTGGAACTAACAATTATGTATTTACAGTCATAGAGCAAAACCATAAACACCTCGCCGGATGGATGACACCAGAGACAGAGTCAGAGTGCAGATTCATAGCCACCGCAACTTGACACTATGATTACTGGAATCAGAAGAGAAATAACTCTGACAGGGACTCGAATTCAAGAAGATACGGTACACAGAGATACAAAACTGAGAAGGCCCAGACTCACGGAGCCACAACCCTGAGAAACCCGAGATGCACAGAGACATAAAACTGGGAAGGCCCGGGCCCACAGAGACACAAACCAGAGAAGGCTCAGACCGAAAGAGAAACAGTCTTGAAAAGGCCAGGACCCACTGAGGCACAAACGTGACAAGGCTTAGACCGACAGAGAAACAGTGTTGAAAAGGACCGCGCCCACAAAGACGCAAATCTGAGAAGGCGAAAATTTAGAAAGCCAAGATCTGCCGAGACCCAACCGTCAGAAAGATGGAATCAGAGAGAGGCGCTCCCAAGAAATTCCGCACAAAGAGAGATGCAAGCATGTGAGAAAGCAGATCGAAACAGATACAATACTGAAAAGGCCAAGACTGATGGAGTGCTGTTTAAGAAGGGTGCCAAGGACAAGCCAGGGAACTATAGACCAGTGAACCCGACCTCAGTGGTGGGCAAGTTGTTAGAGGGAATTCTGAGCGACAGGATGTAGACGTATTTGGAATGGCAAGATCTGATTAGGGAGAGTCTACGTGGCTTTGTGCGTGGGAAATCATGTCTCAGAGACTTGATTGGGTTTTTTTGAAGAAGTTACAACGATATTTGTTGAGGGCTGGAATTCAATAAGGCGTTCGACAAGGTTCCCCATGGGAGACTCATTAGCAAGTTTGGATCTCATAGAATACAGGGAGAAATAGCCATTTGGATACAGAACTGGCTCAAAGATAGAAGAAGAGGGTGGTGGCGGAGGATTGGTTTTCACACTGGAGGCCTGTGACCAGAAGAGTGTCACAAGGTTCGGTCCTGGGTTCTCGACACTTTGGCATTAACATAAATGATTTGGATGCGAGCATAAGAGATACAGAAAGTAAATTTGCAGATGACATCAAAATTGGAGGTGTACTGGCCAGCGAAGAGGGTTACATCAGATTACAGCAGGATCTGAACCAGAGGGTCCAGTGGACTGAGAAGTGGTAGATGGAGTTTAATTCAGATAAACTCGAGGTGCTGCATTTTGGGAAAGCAAATCTTAGCTGGACCGGTACACTTAATGGTTAGGTCCTATGATGTGTTGCTGAACAAAGAGACCTTGGAGTGCAGGATCATAAATTCTTGAAAGTGGAGTCGCAGGTAGATAGGATAGTGAAGAAGTCGTTTGGTATGTTTTGTTTTATTGGTCAGAGTATTGAGTACAGGAGTTGAGAGCTCATGTTGCGGCTGTACAGGACATTGGTTAGGCCACTTGTGTAGTGAAACTTGAAATAGTTCAGAAAATATTTGAAGGATGTTTCCAGGGTTGGAGGATTTCACCAAAGGGAGAGGATGAACCGGCTGGATCTGTTTTCCCTGGAGAGTTGGAGTCTGAGGGGTGACTATATGGAGGCTTACAAAATTAAAAGGGTCTTGGATAGATTAAACAGGCAAAGCCTTTTCCCTCCAGTGGTGGCATTCAAAACTAGAGGGCATAGGTTTAGGGTGAGCGGGGAAATACATATAAGAGACCAAAGGGGCAATCGTTTCACACAGAGGGTGGTATGTATATGGATTGAGTTGCCAGAGGAAGTGGTGAAGGCTGGACAATTGTAACAGTTAAGCGGTATTTGGATGGATCTATGACAGGAATGGTTTTGGGGGATATGGGGCGGGTACTGGCAAGTGGAACTCGATTGGGTTGGGATATCTGGTTGGGATGGATGTGGTGGACTGAATGGTGCGTTTCCATGTCTATGAATCTATGACTCTACGGCGGCCAGAGAAAGATCCGACCCACGGAGACACAGTCCTGAAAAGGTTCGTTCCCCCAGAGACATAAACGTGAGTAAGCACATAGCCACAGCGACACAACCTTGAGAATGTGCAGTCTCACAGAGTTCGAATCCTGAGAAAGCCCAGACCTACAGAGACACAATACAGGGAAAACCAAGGCAAACGGAGACACATTTTGAGAAGGTGCAGACCAACAGAAACACAAAGCAGAGAAGGTCTGGGCCACACAGACACAATCCTGAGCAGGCACGGATCCACAGAGACGCAATCCAAATAAGTCACAGAAACTCAGAAGCACAACCCTGAGAAGGCAGGAACTCAAAGAAAGAGAAACCTAAGGAGGCAGCGACCCACAAAGACACAGTCCAACAAGACCCCGATGTTTAACCAGAGTAGGCCAGGCCCCACAGAATTACGGTGCTGAGTGTAGCAGTACAGCATTGACATAATTCAGCGAAAACCCAGACCCACAGACACAAAATAGCGAAGGCCAAGAGCAACACAAAAGTAACATTTGAAGACCTGGACACACGGAAACAGACACTAAGAAGGCCGAGACACCTACAGTCATTACCCTGATAAGATCTGGATCCATAGATACACAGCCCTGAGAAGGCCTGGACCCATACAGACATTATCCTGAGATGATCCGAATCCGTTGAGAAAAACTCCTGGAAGAACTGTATCCACAAAGGCACCATCCTGAAAAGGCAGGTCACTTGTAAATGCACCGTGAGAAGCCGCCTCCCAATAGTGGCACAATCCTGAGAAAATACAAACACAGGGATACACAATCATTGAAAGGACAAGACCTACAGTGACATAATTCAGGGAAGGCCTAGACTCACAGACACAATCATGAGAAGGAAAGGACCCACTGAGACACAATGCTTCGAAGGCATAAAACCATACAAACCGACAGGGTCACAACCCAGAGAAGACTCTGATGCACAGAGATACACTGCTCTGCAGGACCGAACATACAGCACAATCCTGAGAAGCTTCAGAACAACCGAGCATAATGCTGAAAAGGTCCGGACCGACATCACAACCCAGCGAAGGCCTGGACCAAAAGAACCACAGTCTTGAGAATGCTGAGACTGACAGAGACCTAACTGCGATTTGGCCCGTGCTCACAAATAGGCAATCCTGATTAGTCCCAGACACAGACAAACGTAATATTGAATAGGCCCGAACACATAATGAGACAACACATAGAAGACACGGACCCCCTCCCCCCACCGCACTAACAGACAACCCTGAGATTCCTGGACCAATATAGACACCATCCAGTGATGCCCGAATGCACAGAGATGCAATGCTGAGAAGGCCCAGACGCATGCCGTCGTAATCCTGAGAAGGCCCAGATTCACAGAGGCAAAACTCTGAGAAGACCTGTTACCATACATATAACATCCTGTGGGGCTAGGATATATAGTTAAAATATCCTGTGAAGGCCTGGACTCGCACGGACACAATCTTGACAAGGTCCTGACCCACAGAAACAACACTGGGAAGTGCTAGAGCTAATTGCAAGCACTCAGAGAAAGCAGAGATACACAGAGACCAAACTTGAAAAGGACATGACTCACAGGTATAAAATCCTAAGAAGGTACAGTCCGTCAGAGACAGAATTCTGAGGAGGCCTGGATCCACAAATCCACAATACTGAGAAGGCCCGGACCCACAAATATGCAATCCTGAGAAGACAAGGGCCCACATGGAAACAACACTGACAACTCTCAGATCGATAGAAACACAATGCTGAGAATGTCCAATTCTAAGGAAGAAAGGCAATCTGAGAAGGCCCGGACACACCGGGACCCAATTTTGAGAATGCCGAGACAGACAGAGACAAAACTCTGAGAAGGCCAGACCCACGCAGACACGACTCTGAGCTGATAGCTAGACACTGAAAGACATACAATCCTGGGAATCCCCGGACCCACAGACACATAAAACTAAGAAGCCCTGGACCCACTGTGAAGCAATCCTGAGAAAGCCCAGACCCAATGAGACAAAACCCTGAGATGACAGTGACCCAGCGAGACACAGGCCTGGGAAGATACATCACGGACAAGTCCAGGATGAATAAGGCGTGGGCCCACACAATCATAATCTTTCAAAAACACTGACCTACTGAGACACAATTCAGAGAAGGCCTGAACTTACACTGACACACTCCTGTGAAAACCCGGATCCACAGAGACACAATCCTGAGAAGGCCCAGGCCCACGTCATTGCAACACTGAGGCGGCCATGATCCACAGACACCTGGGAAGGCATGGATCCACAGATGCAGAGTTGTATGAAGTCTGACTCTCACAGTGACTCATTCGAGAGAAGGCCCAGACTGACAAACAAGCAATCCTGAGTAGTCCCAGACCCAGACAAACACAGCTTTGAAAAAGCCCGGACACATCTAGAGACACAACCCAGTGAAGGCACCAACACCCACCCGCATAAATACAACCCTGAGGTGCGTGGATCCACACAGACACAATCCTGAGAAGTATCCGACCATTATCCCAGTATTCCATCTTCTTGTTACTTTTACCAAAGTGAATCACTTCACACTTAGCTACATTGAACTCCATTTGCCACCTTTCTGCCCAGCTCTGCAGCTTATCGATATCCCGCTGTAACCTGCCGCATCCTTCCTCACTGTCAACAACTCCACCGACTTTCGTATCATCCGCAAACATGCTCACCCAACCTTCCAGCCACTCCTCCAGATAAAACTTACAAACAACAATGGTTCAAAAACAGATCGTTGCGGAACACCACATTTAGCTGCACTCCAAGATGAACCTTTACCATCAACTACTACCCTCTGTCCTCTTCCGGCCAGCCAATTCCTAAACCAAACCTCTAATGCACCCTCAATGCCGTACCTCCATATTTTTTGCAGTCGCCTACCATGGGGTGAAAAGATGGTGAAATGTCCGGCCTTAACCACTCTTCTTGGCAATGCATTTCACACACTAAGCCACTGTCTCATTTTCAAAGAGATTTCATAAATCACATGTCAACCTCTTGCTTTTCACTTTAAAAGCGTGTCCATGTTATGCTCCTGCATTCGTGTGACAGGTTCCCTCCTCAAACTTCCCTCCTGCAATATTTAGCCCCCATTCAAAGTTTTGCATATTATTTAAAAAGTTCAAACGTATTAACATACCACATGAGGGAACAATGACACGTCGTCTACACTAGATGGAGATACAGAAATAAAAAGTGAATGTATATTCTGAGCAAGAATCAATTGATCGACGAAAAAGTAGAAGAAATCGTTTCTTAACTTTGAATTGAAATCAGACCCCTTGTTTTCTGAACAGTGATGTTTTCTCTTCCAATCACACTTCTCCAAACACATGCGTTTTATTGTCACTAAAACTCTATCTGCTACTCCTCTGCCTGCTCTTTCCTACTCTTTCCTTACACTGTTACTTACCTTGTGCTACCCCTTCTACTGTTACATTCTCTTCTACTGACGATCACTCTTCACAGCCTTCTGCCATTCCCACTGCAAGCTACAACAATTCCGCAGTGTCTCAAAATTCCCCTCGCCACACTTTCCCTGTTTGCTTTTCAAACGTGATGATGGAATCTGCTGACTTCTGTTTTGCTATTGATCATCACTGAATGAGTTTGAGATGATCAATGTGCAAGAGGAACACGCAATAGTGTCTATCTCTCACTGCCTGATGCCCCAGGAACGGGGTGGTATGTTTCCCCATTGTACAGATTGGAGCTTGTTTCTGTCCCTTTGTCATGCCACTTAATCAAACAATCTCATCACAAATAAGAGAGGCATCTACTCAAAGTCCATGCACCAAATTTCCTTTATTCATTGTGAGGACAATGAGCACATTGTTCATACGAACTGTACTCTGCCCTGTTGCTGTTTATTATTAGAACTGATGTTCAAATGACACGTGAGGTGAGATCAGAGTGACTTGCTGTTCCATCAGGTAGTATTTTACTCTTGTGGCATCAAGGAACCTGAGCGCACTGTGATCAATGGGAATCGGAAGAAAGACTGAAATCTTGGAGAACCATTGCATCTGTGGATGTATCTGTTCCACTGAAACAGAGGCGGTTCAAGAAAGCAGAACCCTGTCACCTACGGGAGAGCTATTGGTAGTGACAAATAAACTGCTCTTGCGAGTGCCTTCTAAAACGATGGACGAATTGGACCTGTTTAAAACATGAAGATATATTATGTTTTCACAGTTTGGTCTAATGTCTAAAAGCAAGAACATGCCGTTTGAATGTTATCCCATTGAAATCAGGGCATTACAATAAGATTATGATGCTGATTATTTTCAATCAGTTCGTTTCTGAGAACTGATCAGGCGATGTTTGCGCAAATGAGTTCAGAATTTACTCTGTCTAAGAAAATCGCATTCCATTTGCTCAAGGCTGTAAGTGCCGGCAGTTATATATCATTCTCCAGGTTATTCGCCGTGGTAAACAGATATACTAGTCCCACAATATACAATAACTTAGTTGACTAAGTGTCCAATCACTTTCAGAAACTACCCGCCCTTCCTTTTCACTGCCCTGTCTCTCCATCTCCTCCCCCAACCGCACATCCTATCGGATATTGCCCATCCGTCCGAACCTTCCACTCTCTGATGCTGAATGTTTTGAACTCGGCAGAAGTCTCAACTTAATCACTCTGCACTAACACCGCAAGGAATTTCAGGCCCGACATGGCGTTGAAGTCTTGTTCAGCTGTATTCACCTCCATGCCCATTTCATTCGGCAGCACTCCTCTCCCCATCCCACAGACACCTCCGCTCAGCTCCAACACTCTCCTTCCACTGGACACCACCCTCTTGTTTTTGAGCTGCAAACGATCACAAAATTCAGAATTTTCGAAGTGATATTGGTTGACTTAATTTCTCTACATCCCCTCGCAGGATCAGTTTTTATCACTGCTGCCTCACAGCACTAGGCAGCCGCGTAATATTCCAGCCTCCATCGACTGTCTGTGTGAGTTTGCAAATTCTCGCCGTGACTGCGTGACTTTCCTCTGGATGCGCCGGTTTCGTCCCACAATCCAAAGTTTTGCCGTCAGGTGAGTTGGCCATGATAAAAATCCAAATATTTTAGATGCATTAGTTAGTGGAATGATTCGCAGTGGGCTACTATTCAGAAAGTATCTGTGGGATTCTTGGTACAACTGGCCTGTTTCTGTACTGAACAGAATCTACCCTATTCAACCATTGACTGAAATACTATAGTTCTAGAACGTTGGATAACTCAGTTTTTGGCCAAAGTGTGCAGGATGGTTTCGTGACACAGTATGCAAACTAGGAGAAAGTGAGGACTGCAGATGCTGGAGACTGCAGATGCCCTAATTTCTGCTTCTTTGTCTTCTGGTCTTATGGTTAATGTTCCTTCCCCTCATTCATCATTGCAGATGTACTCTGGAATCTGATCTTTATATGATTCATCAAGAGTAACGTTCCAATACTGATGCCTGAGCAAAGTCACGTTTCCTCCCTCCAGTCTCAGCAGCCATGACCCCTAATTGTCTGTGTTTTCGGTTTCCTCACCAATGTCATAATCAAGCTGTTATTGAAGTCCGGTAAATGGTACTTCCTCACTGTTTAATGACATCAATAACACCATCACCCTCACCTGCCTTCTCAGATCCACGAAAAACAATCTGAATTGTCTTTGTCAGCACAATTCTCTGCTATCATGTCCATGCCGTTTCTCTCCTCTAACGCACTCTTGACTTAGGCACACTTTCCCACCAGTGTATGGACTATAAAAGTTGGATCAATGCTTTAATGACATTATAATCATTCATCAATAGTTCCAGCTTCGACGTTTCCATCAGAGAAACCTGCTGATGCTCTGACAATGTTTCGTTTTTTAAAATTACTCCCATATACAAGGCAGATCACCAACAATGTGTAAATTTTAAACGTTACTTTGCACTTTAATAAAGTAAGTACTGAACTGAAATGGGTTAACTGGAGCCATATGTTCAGCGACTGTGAGTAATGCCAATTGCCATGGATTCTACTGATCCTAGTGGAAGGTTGCCATCGAAATGGTGTAATGATACATGAGTTCTGTTCAATATGGTCACCCACCGAATGAACGGCGTATCATCTGAAGCATTAAGAGATATCAGCAGCTCAAAAGAACGGGGTGGTTTTAGGAGATCAAAATCTGTGTATATCAGTCCGGAATGTTACAACAATGGATCAGAATCTGAGAACATTCTCCTGAAATGTTACAACAATAGATCTCAATCTGACAATGACAGACTGGACTGTTACAAAAGCATGCAGGAGTTTATCCTTGGGTCTTCACAGGCTTTCTCAGCCTTGGATTTCATTAGTATCGCCGATCGAAGATATCGTTTGAATTTTTAATGTCGGTTACTATCCCATCCTCGCTCTGTTTTATGTTCCTAATAAGTCATCATATTTGTCTATTCGACGTGTTAAAGCGAATTTCTTCCCTTGATGTGAAATTTTTGGTAAAGTATAAGTCAATGTCTTTAGTTCCAACCCAAAATTCTTTTTCTTATAAATTTATTTTCTTATAAATGACAACTAGTAGATTACTATTGGCAAATTACTCACTGAAATCAAATGAGGAAACAGAAACTTTCAACTGAATAACCCTTTTTGTCCTGTTGAGAATTGCATCCCCGACCCTTCTCAATTCACCAATCCTGCCCAAGATCACTGTTATGGTATTGTAGTTTCCTGGTCAGCCGTAGTGCAATTTCGGAATAAACAGTAATTTGTTCCTTTGTTTAAGCCGGATACAACTGTTCAATTTCCCTTCTGAACATGTGGCAGTTTCAAAGTAATTGACCGTGAGATGTTTAATTTCTTCTCTGTGCAGAATTTGTCAGATAGGAAGACAGTGAGTGATGGTCATCTCCAGAGGTATCTCTGCTGCTGATTTCATTGACGCTGACGAGCAGATGAGAGGGACTTGTAAATTCCACGTCAGTCGTACTGCAGTGAGAAGGATTGGCTTTTTGAGATAGAGGAATAAACGCACACAGCTAAGTGAGGAAAATAAATTGTTGTGATCAACCGTGAGATCTTTTTTGAGGCAGCATTTGAGGTATTGTATGCAGATTTTATCTCCTTTTTAAGGAATGATTTCGTTGCCACAGAGAGAGTGCAAAGGAGTTTCACCAGACTTCTCCCTGGGATAATGCTTTCACAAGGAGTGAGTGAAAATTACTCTTTTGAGCTTTGAAAGAATAAGAGGTGATTGCATTCAGCCCTGAGAGGGATGAACATTTGTTCTACACAGACACTGAGAAGCTAATTGTTTCCATAGTTTTTACCTTACTCGGGTAACATGGATCTCGGTAGTTGAATCGCCTGTCGTGCTGATTCCCCGCACTCACTCCACTTCCCTACATCGATTGGGAGACCAAGATTAAGATTTTCAATAAACTCATCTCTCATAAATACAACGCGTTTCCTGTGGGATTCGGCACTGAACATCACGTTATCCTCAATCTCGACAGCAACCACAATACCTTCATTCTAAAGAATTTAACTCTTCCCATTGGCTTCTGACCTACATGAAGACCATGAGGCTGTCTTCTCACAGATGCAATACGTACCATGAGATTTTGCACAAAACATTTGGCTTCCTTCTTCACTGCCAGCAAACGATAGTAATGAATCATGTGTTCCACAGGCAATGCAGTCACGAGGAACATCTTGAAGCGCTCTATCAGAACTCTGTCTCGTCCATTGGTTTGTCATGCTGAAGCAACAGTAACATGCTGCCATTCGTCCAAAATCCCATGAGCGGTTGAATGCTATCTTCCTGGTCCCATAGAACAGATCCAAAGGCCCGATTGGACTCGGCCTGTTCCTGTTTAAGAGTTAGATGTTCTGACCAGACTTTTTATCTTCCTGTGTTTTTGGAAGGAAAATTGAATAGATTGCCACTGTTCGAGTTCAGTAGTTTCCGTGGGCTAAATTGTTTCCACTTATCAGTTTGCAATCACCTTTAAACGTTGAATGAGCAGTCTTTTAAGAGTGGAAATGTGCAGTGACGTGCAGTGCTGTTCCATGTATGTTACCGTATATTCAACAGCACAAGCCTCAATGTCCTCTAGCTTTTCTTCTGCACATGGGCAGAGAGTGAAGGAGGACCAATTGTTCTGAACATAATGTGAGCTTCAGTCTCTATTCCCACGTCTGATCTTATGATGGGGAAAGACATTGATAAAACCGGTGAAGATGTTTCTGCCGACGAAGCTACCCTCAGAATTTCGCGCAGAGATGCTCAGTGACTTGGCGGATTCATTGGCCACCAATCAAGACCATATTCCTTTTTGCTGTGGTTGACCCCGACTGGAGGATCGATTGTGTATGATTTTCAAGTAAATTCAATTTGTCCAATTTCCTTGATAACATCCGAGTCAACGCCTCCCTTGACGTCAGGATCTGTCTCTCTTACCCGAGCCCCAGTTTTTACCTCATTTGAGCAGACCAGTACACTATGATGCATATTTAGGGAGAATTTTCTTTTCACAGACTGTAGTGAATGTCAGTAATTAAATGTTCGAGAGAGTTCAGGGAGATGGATCCCTGAAATTATTTAAAGAAGTGGTAGATAGAATTGTGACCAGACCAGTAATTTGTGCGCTGTAAAGAAACCGGCATGAAAACTGGGTTGATCCCAACGGTAGGTCAGCCATCATCTGACACAATAACATGTCAGACAAGACCATTCGACAAGACCAATCATATTTCTTCTATTCTCATATTGTGTAAGTTGAAAGTTAATGATTCCAATTTTGATGAATGTTCTGTTGTTGAATGCTGCAATGAGAGAGAAAAGAAACATTTTGCTAATCATGTCTGGATGACCTCTGGGTGCTGTACTCACAGTGAATCTAGGTCTATAGCTAGACCAACGAATGAAATAGAATTTGATGAGAAGAGGCACCCTGCAAAGACATTAGAGGCATCTTTCCCACCCAGTCTGGATTTACAAATAAAATTTTCCAACGCACACCAAACCATGTGTGACTGTCGTGAATGATATCCTATGTTAATGTGGACCATGTATGTGGAGCACGTGGTCTCCATCTGCTGCTGTGCCGAACGTTTGAGAGGCTGAATAGATCACAGGAACATAGGACTGACGAGCAGGAACGGGACAAGGGACACTTTGTCAATACTCACCAGTCACAAAGATCGGGACTGATCTGTTTGTGGTTTCAGAAGAACTGTTCTGTCTGTATACAGTATCTACGTTCACTTGTTTGTCAAAATATAACAACATTAGCTTTGAATAAATGCAAGTACTCAGGCACAAAGACGTCTGGGGAAGGGATTTGTTACTTAGACAGCACTCTGAGAATTTCTCATTTTTATTCGAACATAGAACATAGAAAATTACAACACCGAACAGGCCCTGTGGTACACGATATTGTTGCGAGGATTAATCCTAATGTAAAATAAGATAACGAAACCTACGCATCCCTCAATTTAGTGCTATCCATGTGCACGTCCAGCAGTCGCTTAAATACCCTTAATCTCTCTGCTTCCACTACCACCCGCTGGCAACACATTCCATGTATTTACAATTCCCTACTACAGAACCTTCCTCTGAGGCCCCTGTATACCTTTTCTCAAATATCTTTAAATTATGACCCCCTCGTGCCAAACAACCCTGCCCTGGGGAAAAGTCTCTGGCCATTGACACCATCCATGCCTCTCATTATCTTGTATCCCTCAATCAGGTCACCCCTCTTCCCCCTTCTCGACAGAGAGAAATGTCCGAGCTTAGAACATAAAACATAGAATAGGCCCTTTGGCCAATGCTCTTGTGCCGAGTCCTCATCCTAATGTAAACTATAATACCCTAACCTAAGCACCCCTCAATTCACTGCTGTCCATGTCCATGTCTGGTAGTCACTTAAATATCCCTAATTATTATGCTTCAAACTACGACTTGCAACGCATTCCGTGCATTCACAGCTGGCTACTTTAACAACGTAACTCTGATGTCTCCTCAATACCTTCCGCTCAGTATCTTAAATCTATGGCTATTCATACAGTCAATCCTGCCCCACAGAAAAGTGTCTGGCTTTTGACTCTATCTATTCTTCTTATTATCTTGTATACCTCGATCAGGTCTCCTCTCTTCCTCTTTCTCTCCAGAGAGAAACGTCTGTGCTGATTCAACCTTTCTTTAAAAGGCAAGCCCTCCAGTCCAGGCAGCATCCTGGCAAACATTTGCACCCTCTCCAAAGCCTTTGCATTTTTCCTATGTTGGGGTGACCAGAACTGGACAAAATGTTCGAAATGTGGTTTCACCAATAACTTGTAGAGCTGCAATGAAACCTCGCAGCACAGAAACTCGATCGCCCTGTTGAAGAAAGCCAAAACAGCATGTGCTTTCATAACAACTACGGCCACTGGGTCGCAACTTTGAGGATTCTATGTGCTTGCACACCCAGATCTCTCTGTTCCTCGTCACTGCCAAGAATCTGTCTTTAATCCTCTATTCAGCTTTCGAGTTCGACCTTCCAAAATGCATCACTTCGCATTTATCCAGATTGAACTCCATCTTCCATTTCTCAGCCCAGGTTTGCATCCTGCCTATGCCGTGTGGCAGCCTGCAATATCCCTCTATACTACCAATGCCACCTCCAACCTTTGTGTCAACTGCAATTTTACTAAATCACCCCTTAGCCTACTCATCCAAGTCATTTATAGAAACTACAACGAGAAGAGGCACAAAAAGAGAGCCCTGGGTGACACCACTGAACATTGACCTTCTGGCAGAATACTTTCCACCAACAACCAATCTTGGTTTTCTGTCAGCCCACCAATTCTAAATCCATGTAGCCAAATCTCCCTCTATCCCATATTTCCTGACTTTATGAATGAGCGCACCATGGGAAACCTTACCAAATGTCTTGTTGAAGTCCATATTCATCACATCCACAGCTGGACCATCATCGACTCGTCTTGTCACCATCTCAAAGAACTGAATAAGATGTGTGAGGCAACACCTGCCCCTCACAAAGCCGTCCTGACTGTCTTTAATCTCACTGTGGTTTCCTGAATAGTCATAAATCCCATCCCTCAGAATGCTTTCCAAAACTTTGCTAACCACAGACGTAAGACTGACTCCTCTGACTGGCTGGTGTGTCATAGCCAGGGATTTCCCATGGAGAGTGAGCAGGCAAAGATGCTCGACAGCGGCTTAGCAGAGAAGCTTTCTCGCTTCCTGGAGCAGTCGAGGATAAGGTTGGTCTGGCTCTGGGGACATATCAAACTTCATGTTTTCCAAAATTTGCAGCACATCAACTTCATCAATTTTGATCTGGTCAAGCCTTTATCTGAGCTCCTCAATATTTTTGTTTACAACAAGGTCTCTTTCCTTAGTGTAAACCGATGCAAAGAACCAATTAGGGCATCCCTATCTGCTCAGACTCCACGCACACGTTGTCTCCGCTGTCCCTGATCGGCCCTACCTTCTCCGTGATGATTCTCTTATTCATCCCATATGAACAAAATGCCTTTAGGTTCTCCCTAATTCTTCTCGCCAAGCCTTTTTCATGCCCCCTCCTCGCTGTCCTGACTCCATGTCAGAGCTTCTTTCTAGCAAGCCTGGAATCCACTAAACCTGCGCGGTATGCTGCTTTTATACGTTCGACGAGAAGCTCCTCTGTTCTAGTCATCCAAGGTTCCTTAATCTTATTCTTCTTAACTGTCTCAGAGGAACAAATTCTTGCATCCCTCGCAACAACTGCTCCATAAATAGTCTCCAAATGTCTGATGTGCCCTTCCTGAGGAACAATTGCTCCCGGTCTGTACTTCCAACTCCTGTCTGACAGCGTCATACTTTCCTTTCCACAATTGCATAACGTCCCTCGGTAACTGCTCCTTTTCTTCTCCAAGGCTATGGTAAACGTGAGGCAGTTGCAATCACTCTCACCAAAAGTGTTCCCCCACTACAAGACCTGACTCCTGCCCTGGCTCATTGCAGGGCAGCAAATACAAAATGGCCTCTTCCCTCGTCGGTCCGTCTATATACTGAGTAAGGAAACCTCCTGGACACACTTGACAATAATAGCACCATCCAACTCATTTGCATTGAAGAGGTTCCAGAGAATATTGAGAAAGTTGAAATCAACAATAACAACAACCCTGCAGCTTCTGCATTTTTCCAGCATCTGCCCGCCTATGAATTCTTCAATCTCTCTACTGCTATTAGGTGGTCTGTTGAAAACTGCCAATGAGGATGGTGAACTATTGCTGTTCCTAA
Source organism: Hemiscyllium ocellatum (assembly GCF_020745735.1). Taxonomy (NCBI): domain Eukaryota; kingdom Metazoa; phylum Chordata; class Chondrichthyes; order Orectolobiformes; family Hemiscylliidae; genus Hemiscyllium; species Hemiscyllium ocellatum. The sequence goes on from NW_026867625.1 coordinate 799,813, forward strand.
TTTTCACCCATTCTGATTAGTAGACAGGTCTTCCTCAAAAACTTTCGTTTCTGTAGCTGTGATGCACTCTTTGATGAGCAATGCTGCATCCCTTCCTCTTTTTCCACCCTCCCTGTTCTTGTTAAACGTTCTAAACCTTGAACATCAAACAAACATTTCTGCCCCCTGTGAAACCAATTTCCTCGATATGGGTACAACATCGTTACCCAAACTACTGATCCATGTGCTAAATTCGTCACTCTTATTTCGGACACTCCTTGCCTTAAAGCAGACACACTTTAACGGATCCCTTTGCTTCATTGCGTTGAGAAATCCCACCCTCCCGCCAAACTAGTATAACCCTCCCAAATCACATGAGCAAATCTGCCATCCGGGACATCTGTGCTCTTCCAGTTCAAGTGCAACCCGTCCTTCACGTACAGGTCCCGCCTTCCCCAGACGGTATCCCAAAGTTCTCGGCATCTGAAGCCCTCCCACCTGCACCAGCCTTTCAACCACGTGTTAAGCTGCATTCGCTGACTGCTCATCATCTCATTATTGCGTGGCGCCAGGAACAAACCTGAGATCAGTACTCTACTCAGCCTACTCTTCAGCTTCCAACCTAACTTTCTGTCGTCAGTTTTTCAGATCTTCAGTCATTTTCTGGCTACATCATTGATGCGAATATGTACCAGGATATCTGGCTGCTCTATCTCCCCGTTCAGAATCCTGCAAACTGGATAAGCAAATTCCTGCACCGTGGCTGCATGGAGGTAATGTACATTCCGGGATTGCCGTTCCTGACCATAAAATCTCCTGTCAGTCTGTCTGACTATTGAGACCCCTACCACTAGCGCTTTTCTATTTTCCCCACTTCCCTTCTAAGTTACAGTGCCAGGCTCAGTGCCAGAGGCCTGACAACTGCAGCTTTTCCCTCGTCGGTTGTCCCCATCTGCAGTATGCAAAACATTATGCTTATTGCTGAGGGGAACGGCCAGAGGGGTTCACTGATCTGACCGTGGGTTACATTTCCTTCCCCTGAAAGTAACCCAGCTGTCCTTATCATGTGTCTGGGCAGTGACCACCTCCCTGTACATTCTTTCAATTTCCCCCCAGCCTCCCAGATGATCCGTGGGTCATCCAGCTCCAGCTGCATTTCCCTAACTCGGTTTTCGAGGAGTTGGAGTTTGGTGCACTTCTCACAGATGTGGTTGGCAGTGACTGGTCAGGCGCCTCTCACTTGCCACATTCTGCTGGAGGAACATGACACTGCCCTAACATCCATATCCCGCTACGCAGAAAGCCCACACAGGATTAAACGAAGGAAGAAAAGAAAAACAAGTGAGAAGCCTGCAAAAACTAACCAAGTTTACAGTCTCTAAGCAAGGGTAGAGGAGATGGGTGGGAGGTAGGGTCTACATTGCAGGGTATCGGGTTTAGATCTCACCCACTTAAAAACTTCCCAGCAGTCTTTGCTCCTCCTTCGCAAAGCTGTTCCAAGTTTCCAGGCGGAACCAATATTGTTTTGTTAACATTAAATCATAATCAACCGATTCATTGGACTAAGTTGAAGAAGAAAACACTTAAAGGGAGTAAGATTACATATTTTACTCAGATTTCCAAACAAAAATCACGTCGAAAAATCTTCACATCGGAATCTTTTGCAGCAGGAAACATTATTGGTTTTGCAGGTAAAATATTGTCAACGAAGGAAGATTGACTTGTTTACACGAAAACAAGCATAAAAATAAATTTGAATTTATATGAATCTGGCGGGACATCAGGCGCGCTGTGCCAACAGGGATCAGCGCTCGGGGTTCAAAGCTTTTCAACTGCAAGAAAACGTTTGAATGAATGAACGGAATTTATTACCGAATGATTGTTTGGAAAGTGAGTAATGAAAAAGAAATATGTGCAATTGAATGCAGTTTGTGCAAATCCTTCTTTTGTTTTAGATCCAAACTGGAGAACTGCAGCTGGTCTGGCCAGCATACATACTGTAGGATGTTAACTCTTTGGAAGGATTTCAACGCGATTTATAAGACTAATAATGGCAATTTTTTTTGTGGAAAGGTGTGTTGACCTCAGCCTGCATCCTTCTGATATTTCGAAAAGTCAAGGGTGATTCATTGTAAACTAAATTATCCTGAGGAGTTTCAAACTGCAAAATTTGAGAATGATTTTTCTGTTGTGGCAGAGTTCAGAGCTTATGTTCTTCGTTCCTCAAACAACGTAAGAACATGAGAGCTATGAGCAGGAATAGATCATGAGACCCGTTAAACCAACTCCACCATTCAGTAAGATCATAGCTGATCTTTCTTGGCCTCGGCTCCACTGACACGCCATCTCTCTGAAACCTTTAATTGCTTTATTGTTCAAAAATATGCGTCTTAGCTTTAAAACCATTTATTTAAATAGCGTCAACGACATCACTGGGCAGGGATTTCCATAAATTCACAACCCTCTGGGTGAGGAAGTTTCGAGTTTTACCTGCCAGTGGAACCACCTCTTTCTGTCTCCCTTATATTTTCCCTTTTTAACTTTATATGTTTCTCTAAGATCCCTCCTCATTCTTCTCAATTCCAAGAAATATAATCCCAGCCGATTCAGTCACCCATCATAAGCCTCAGTCTTTGAATCAGTCGAGTGAACTTCTACTGAATCACCTACCGTGCATTCTTTCTCAAGTAAGCCGATCAAAATTCTCCCAGTAGTCCAGGTGTGCTGAATTTTCAAATGTGTATCTGGAAACTTCCCTATGTCTCTACGCACCAATATCTCTGTCTTCCTGTCTCTGTCTCTATTTCTGCAGTTCTCTATCTCTCCCTCCCTTTCTCTCTCTCTCACACACTCACTCTCTCTCTCTCTCTCTCTCTCTCTTTCTCTCTCTCTCTTTGACGGGTCAAGAGGATGGCGCCTACTTTGAGGGTTGGGACTGTGATAATGTGGGTGGAGAACTGAGGAAACTGGTGACATCCACATTAATCCCGTGTGGTTTCAGGGATCCATACATTAATCCCGTGTGGTTGCAGTGTCCCAGGGCGGAAGATGAGGCGTTCTTCCTACATGAGTCTGATGGTTGAAGTTTGTCAATGGAGGAGCCCCATGTCCTTCACGTCCTTGGTGAAGTGGGAGCGGGCGTCACAGCGTTCAGCCACTGGCCAGTGATGGTGTTTGTTGCGAGTTTCCTGGAGGTGTTCTCTGAAATGATCCAAAAGTTAGATTCCAGACTCCCCAATGTAGATGGGATCGCATCGGATGCAACAGATCGAGTAAATGACATTCGCGGAGGTGTACGTAAATTTCTGTCAAATATGGGAGGATCCTTTGGAGCCTTAGACCGAGGTAGGGGTCGTAGTCGCGACCTTGAACTTTTCTTCTGTCACCTCCACCTCCGGTCCCACGTTTCCAATCAAGACTCTCGCCCACCCACCAACGATGCCTTCTCCCACCTCCAACAAACATCATGTAACTGGTCACCTCGTACTGAAATGCTTTCCGCCCAAGAACTCTAAATTTCGAAAAGCATCCATGACATTGCCCGCCACCGTCCACCCCGCTTACACTCTCCAACCTCCCGAACTCACAACACACAGCCCGCCACTCCGTCTGCTCCAACCCAATATCACCATCAACTCACAAACAAGGGGGAGCGGTGGTACTTTGGTGCACTAACGTGTGCACCACTGAAACTTGGCGCCAACTCATAGCCATCTCCGACCATCCCCTCGATTCGGCCCTAATCTGCATCAAAAAAACCATTGCCTCCTAGACCATCCACAACATCATCAGCTCTAGGATCGCCCATCCACAGCCTCCAAACTCATCTTCTGTGAACCCCACACTGACCAATTCTACCTCATCCTGAAGATCCACAAACCTGTCTTCACTGGTCGACATATTGTCTCAGCCTACTCCTATCCCACTGGACACATCTCTGCATAACTTGACACTGTCCTGCCACACTCAGTCGAGGCAATTGCCATTTAAATTCTGTACACTAAGCATGCACTTCAACTCACCCAAGACTTCTGCTTCCCCAGCACCCTAAGCTTAATCTTCACCATGGACATCCAGTCCCTGTGCACTTCTCCCTGCTACAACAAAGGCCACGATGACCCCTGTTTCTTCCTCTCACGCTGTCGCAACCATTTCCACTTACACATTCATCCGTCTGGCTGAACTCGTCCTTTCCCTTTACAATATTCCGTACTAAACCTCTCACTTGCTCTAAAATAAGAGTTAGCCATGCGAAAGCACATGGGCCCCAGCTATACCTGCCTTTCTGTCCAGTACGTGCAACAGTGCACCTACATCAGCGACACCAGCACCATTTAACACCGTTTCCTCCAATACATTGATGATGGTATAGGCAACATTTTGTGCTCCCATGCGTAGGCGAAACAGTTCATCAACCTCACAAACACTCTTCATCGATCTCCAATTCACACATACCTTTCACGCCGGCCTCAACTTGCCATGGACCATCTCGGAGACCTCCCGACCCTACCTGGACCTGTCAATCGCTATCTCTGGCGACCGACTAACCATAGACATGTAGGAGAAAACCACTGACTCACCCAGCTAAATCGACAACATATCTTGCACCTTGCCTTTCGTAAAACCGCCATTCGTTATTACTGATTCCTCTGTCCTCGCCACCCCGATTCCCAGGATGACCACTTCCACCTTAGAAAATCCCAGATCGCCTCCTTGTTCAAAGATCGCAATTTACCCTCTCAAATTTTCAGTAATATGCTCCAGCGAATCTCAAGTACTTCCAGCACCCCATCCCTTGAATCCGATCCCTGTCAACGCAGCAAGAATAGGACTCCACAGTCCTCACCTTCACCACACCAACCTTTCGATACATCGCATCTTTTTCTGCAACTTCCGCAACCCAGCAACAGAATGTGCCACTTGGGATGTATGTTCCTCGCCACGTCTGTCAACATTCCAGGGAGACCATCCTCTCTGCGACTCGCTCTTCAGATTCCCGCTAATTACCAGCCCAAACTCCACACGTGCCACTGCATGAAGTTCAAAACATGCACCCACATCTCCCCTTCACTCCAGTCCAAGGGCACAAAGGTCGTTCAGCATACATCAGAAATTTACCTGCATTTTTTTCCAGTGTCATCTACCATATCCATTGTACCCGATGTGGTCTACTCTACATGACAGAGACTGATGCCAACTTGCAAATCATTTCAGAGAACCTCTGGGGTGCCCATACCAACCAACCCCATCGTACTGTGGCTGAACACTTCAACTCCTCCACCCATTCTGCCGAGGACTGCATGTCCTGGGCCTCCTCCACCGACAAATGCTAACCACCTGACCCCTCATGGAAGAACGCCTCATCTTCCATCTTGGCACTATCCCATCAACAATGATTGATGTGGAGTTCTTCAGTTTCCTCTGTTCACCTGGCCCCACATCATTCCAGTTCTAAGCCGCAAACTCAGCACAACCCTCGTGATCTGTTCACCGCCTTACTCAGGTACCTGCTCCATCCCCCAATTCCGACCTGTCACTTTCTTCCCTCCTCCTTCATCTTACGATCGCTTTCCAATATGCCTTCCCCCCCACCATTCCCAACCCAATATATTTATTGAGAAGCCTCATTCATCATGAAGGATTTATACCAGAAACATGGATTCTCCTTTTCCTTGCATGCTGTCTGACTGTTTGTGTTTTTCCAGCACCACGCTGTCGACTCGATTTTCCAACATCTACAGTCTTAATGTTTTCCAAGTTTTATCTTAGCCAGTTATGTCGATGAAAATTCTAAGCAAAGTGCGGTCCATCCAGAGTACCTAGGCAAAAAAATCCTGTGGACGCCATAATATTTAAAATTTACTAAAATGTGTGGAGAGGAGAGCATTGCAAAATACCATGAATGCAGCATGTCCAAGGTGCACGAAAAGGCAAATATCAACCGCAGTAAAAACATGATCAGACATTCATATATCCACAAGGCTTTTTAGAAGAATACACGGAGATCAGAACCTTGCACAGTGCTTCCCAATGAATCATGGTCTCCTGGAATTTGAATGTGTGTGACTGAAGTCATATCTTTTATATCAAGTGAGGTGTGGAAGCAATTGTCTCATGTTGTTTAATGGAACGTGGAATATCACAGTAGCTTTCAAATTTGTTGAGTAGTTAAAGAGGAAATTAAAGAAGAGAGTTGTCTGTCTAGATAGATTTTATTTCGGCCTTAAAGGAAGAACAGAGTTAGAAAGCATGACGTTTTTAACTTTGTTTATCCAGCATTCTGCGACCAAATCATTTTCGGGGACCTTGCTTTTGTAAATCCAAAACTGTGCAGAAATGTCCAAACTCAAAGTTTATGTTCATGACTAAGATCTAAAATCTGAGTTTTATCCATCAGTGGCTGTCAGCACCACAGGAAATTTAGCATTTCTGAGAATTATTCAAAACCATGATCATTAATGCAACAAGATCATAATACAGATTTTGTCTAAACTTTAAAAGAGGAATTTTTTTTCAAAAAATGAGGAGCGAGTGACTATTTCCAGATGTCATTCAGAAATTACCATAACATGACCAAAAGATTTGTACCTTGACGAAAGCTATCCAATGGTTTGGGTCTCTCATCGGGAATAAAATGGCGTCATGGCTGCTGAAGTGGTTTGTGTCCATGCAGAAATTGAAAATGTCTGCAGTCAGGTTTCTGTTACTAAGCGGTTCCAGAAATTCTTGACAGAACAGCGCCAAGCTGTTACCTTATTTATTAAGAGCAAGCGAATCCATTTCCTCATGACGTTAATCGGCATTACCATACCTGAGACTTCAATACACAATGGGCGGGAATTACCACTCAGCAATGGCAACAGTTCCTGAACAAATTAGTGGATTATTACTTGAGATTTCATAATGCAATTTCGGATTTAGGTTATATTGATTGGAGAGAGCACAAGCATTCTCCATTCGGATGATTTCCTGATATGTTGGCTTAGGAAATTTTGCATTTATCGATGATTCCTTCAAACCTTGTTCAACGTAGCGAGGAAGTGAAAATTATTGTCCCTAAAACGCAGTCCTTCACAATTACCTACGCATCAGTTTCATGAACGCTTGTCAAATGTTATTTTTCTATTATTTTGGCGAATACAATCACCTTGTTTGTATTTGATTACTGATCATGATCCAGAAATATTCGACAGTCAGACATATTCTGCGCTATTTTTCTTGAGTCATGATATTTTGTATGCTCATGTGCCCTGCAGTCATGAGGTCGAAGCCACTTTTCTTTCCTTCATAGTTAACTATGTGCACAAAAATAAAATTCCTCTTGCACATTTGAACTTTTCTGAAACAGGGTCCAAAATTATTGGACCATAATCATTTCATGCTTGTATCAGTAATGACATTCATTATCGTTGGTCACTTGATATTTTGCGGCTGACTACCTTATGTATTTTATTTCACAAAGCATAGCATTAAATAATTTGCTATGGACCAGAAAGTAACCTTAGACGTTAACGTTTATTTCTTATTTTAAAATCAAATGTGGAGTTGATGCACAAGATGTGATACGGCTGGTCAAACCACATGGATTTAAGCAAATTAGCATGTATTTATACACTACAGTTGAAACATGAACAAATGAAAATGAAATTTTCAAAAAAAATTAACATCTGGAAAATTTAACCGACCCAATACAGAAATTTCACTCACGAATTTCTCCGAACCAAAAACGTCCCATAGGTGCACCGCTTTGTCAATAGGCAAATTCAAACACATATTCTTTTACAGTCAGGAAGGAGCAACATTCAAAGAAATGTCAGAGAGACAAATCAGTCAATAAACAACTGTTTAAGATTGTTTCCTATTGTTCCCTGGATGGTGGTAGGTTCTCTGTGAAGCCAGCAGCTTCTGACCACAACAAAACCGAACTAGGAGAAATGCGCTGAGAGAATTTGCTAACGTAGACATTTCAATGCATCTGCGTTTATGAGTTCTCTTTCAAGAATATCTCAATGACAAAGTAAACATTTTTAAAAAGGACAGCATCGTCACAGTGATTGAGTTATAGTGACTGATGCGTTAATATTTATTTTCTTATGCCAATTTAATATACGTGAGCGTAAAATCCCTCCGGCCCAGTGCTTGCCATTAAGTCCAGTCAGCAACATTGCGAGTTAGTAACTCACCCGTTTCTCGTACACCGTTTGAATTTTTCTAGGAATTTATCCAATTGTTTTTTATTTCATTTATCACTTATCTAGTATAGGCGGTTTTGCTACTTCTAAGGAATGTGAGATAATCCTTCCTTGGAATGCAGAGAGAAAGGGGTGTTACGACAACATTAAATTTCCCAGCTGACGGGAGTCCTGGAAGAGGATCCTTGCTCTCAGCGTCCAAGGGAAATACTTCTGTGAATGGAGTGTTCATCGTCAGCCTTACCTGGAAATAGCTGAAGCGTGTGCCTGCAGTCAGCGTCATGGTGAAGCAGTCTGGGAAGGGTTTCCTACCTGTTGGCGAAACAAATATTGATTTTAAAGGAAACTAAATTATCTTACAGTGCTGCAAGCCTGGAGGCTCGAAGGGACAGATTATCGATAAATAGAATGCAATGTCATTTGAATACTAACAACGTTTACCGATTCCAGGATGCCAGGGAGTTATGGATTACACAGTATCTGAGGACAGTATGCTGCATGAAGAAAGAGCAGGGAAGAAGGAAGCTAAATAACGCTATGTTATTCGATAATAAACATTTTCCAAATATTTAATCTCCAGAAGTAATTCAATGCAGACGAGCTCAAAGATGTCGTGCTTTGTTTGTTTATATTTCACGAATTTCAGCATGTGTTATATATGGACTTCAGTCAGGCTTTCGACAGGCCCAGCACCAGGACCTGATCAGGTGTACCCTAGATCTCTGGTAATCTAGAGAAGTGATTGTTGGGTCTGTCCCTGAGATATTTGTTTCATCAGTAGTATCAGGTGAGGTGCCAGAAGACTGGAGGTCCTCTAAGGTGGTGCCACTGTTTAAGAAGGGTAGTAAGGACAAGCCCGGAACGTATAGAACTGTGACCCTGACGTCGTTGGTGGACAAGTTGTTTCAGGGAATCTGAGGGACAGGATGTGCGTGTATTTGGAAAGGCAAGGACAGAATAGAGATAATCAACATGGCTTTGTGCATGGGAAATCATGTCTCACAAACTTGATTGAGTTTTCTGAAGAAGTAACAAGGAGGATTGAGGAGGGCAGAGCATTAGATGTGTTATATATGGACTTCAGTGAGGCTTTCGACAAGGTTTCCCCACGGAAGACTGGTTAGCAAGGTTAGATCTCACGGAATACATGGATAACCAGTTATTTGGATACTAAAGTGGCTCGACGGTCGAATACAGATGGTGGTGGTGGAGAGTTGTTTTTCAGACTGGAGGCCTGTGACCAGTTGAGTGCCACAAGGATCGGTGCTGGGTCCTCTATTTTTTGTCATTTATACAAATGTTTTGAATGCGAGCATAAGAAGTAAAAGTCAGTAAGTTTGCAGATGACGCCAAAATTGAAGGTGCAGTTGATAGCGAAGAGGATTACCTCAGATTGCAACAGGTTCTTGACGAGGTAGGGCAATAGGCTGAGAAGTAGTAGATGTAGTTTAAATCTGATAAATGGGAAAGCAAATCTTAGCAGGACTTATACACTTAATGTTAATGGCCGAGGGTGTGTTGCTGAGCATAGAGACTTTGAAGGTTCCTAGGTCTTTGAAATTGAAGTCCAAGATAGATATGATCGTGAAGAAGGCGTTGGGTATGCTTTCTTATATTGGTCAGAGTATTGACTACAAGAGTTGGGAGGTCATGTTGCGGATGTACAGGACATTGTTTAAACCAGTGTCGGAATATTGCATGCAATTATGGGAAAGATGTTGTAAAACTTGAAGACTTTGAAGGATGTTGCCAGGGTTGGAGGATTTGAGAAATAGGGAGAGACTGAACAGGCTGGGGCTATTTTCCCTGGAGCATCTGAGGCTGAGGCGTGTGCTTATAAAGATTTGCATAATAATGAGGAGCATAGACATGATAAATAGATAAAGTCTTTCCCCTTGGCTGCGGGAGTCCAGAACCAGAGGGCATAGTTCTAGAGTGAGGGGGGAAAGATATAAAATAGACCTCTGGGGCAACATTTTTCATGCAGAGGATGGTAAGTGAATGGAATGAGCTGACAGAAGAGGTAGTGGAGGCTAGTACAATTGCATCATTTAAGAGGCATCTGCATGGGGTATATGAGTAGGAATTGTTTGGAGAGATATGGGCCTGGTGCTGGCAGGTAGGGGTAGATTGGTTTGCGATACCTGGTCAGCATGACGGATTGGACCGAGGGTCCGTTTACATGCTGAACTTCTCTATGACTCTGTAACTCTATGACTCTATCATGGCTAATATTAATGAAGAAGTGGTGTTCAAGCGTTTTTTTGTTCAAATTGATACGGTCTACCCACAGAAACACAAGCGGGTAAAGGGACAAACTTTTCATCAAAGTTATTCAACGAAGTTATGAACATGTTAAGATTAAATCAATTCCACGGTGAAGCATCCATAAACGCAAAGAACTTTAGAATGGCTTCACCATTTTAACGGCAATTTTGAGGCTTTACAGTAAAGATGAAACAGAGTATTGGGGAAAATGAAATAATTTGTAGATCTTGCAACTGGACAGGCATAGAATGAAACAAATCAATTCAGTCCATTTGAATTGTACTTTAGATCTGAGTTGAAAAGGACCATTGGAATTAATTCAATAGGAATTGATAAGGCAAGTTTCAGATATCGCATATTTGGGCTCTGTGTCAAATGTTTGTTAAAGATTAAATAGAGCCGATGATTTGGCTGGACAGTATGGAAATTAGCAAAACATGTGATGGAACAGGAAGTAAGCAAAAGATCGTATATTTTCAATAATGCTAGCGGAAATAACGTGTTAGTCTTACTGCCAATGAGTGGTAAGCATTACTGTGCCTTATCGACTTTAAAGTAAATTGTGCGAGCTGAATTATTTGATAAGGACGCATGTAGAAAGAAATCTATCAGAGTTTCGGATGTGAATATGCTCAAAAGTTTCTTTGATCACAATGCAAATCAAAGTGAGAATGATGTATTAGTTGCAACACAGACTCGTGTATGAAGTTCAAATGATACTGAATTCGACATTCCACAAATGAAATTGGACAAGAAAGAAGTTGCAAATAAATGGGACACATGTTTGAGCTGACTTCTAGAGGAACTTCAAAATTACCTGAAGCAGTGGTATCAATTGCATTACGAGATATGAGGGAATAAGCTGGGAAGTACCAATCTGATAAAGCATTAGATTTGTACCTGCATATCGGAAAAGATTTTCCAATTAATTCGAATCCGAATAGATTTAACTCTCTAAAGTTTTCAGTGATTCACAAAAAGAGTGAAAACTTGCTGAAAGTCAGAAAAATGGAAGTTAGTCGCAGCAGCTGGAACTCGCCAGATTCATGGCTCCAAAATCAAATCCAAAAGGTGGTGCGTAATGATTATGTGTGGACCATCATAAATTAAATGCAATTATAATATATAATTACTGTACTGCACCAGGTTTTGAAGACTACATTGAGAAGTTAAAACACATAGCTTTATTGCAAGTTAAACTTACTCAGAGGATTTAGGGAAATACTATTTTTCTGAAGGAATAAATGTAGAGAAACAGAACGGAATGTACCAATTTAAAGCGACACTATTTAGTATGAATCGCCAGCCACGTTTCAAAGGCTCACTAATCTTATAGTTATTTCTAAATTACTCCATTATATGGTGCATTGTTGCGGTGATTTTTAGCCACACACGCAAGAAACATTTGGAGCATCTATCAGCGTCTCAGGGAAATACTTCTGTGAATGGAGTGTTCATCGTCAGCCTTAACTGGAAATAGCTGAAGCGTGTGCCTGCAGTCAGCGTCATGGTGAAGCAGTCTGGGAAGGATTTTCTACCTGTTGGCGAAACAAATAGTGATTTTAAAGGAAACTAAATATTCTTACACTGCTGCAAGACTGGAGGCTGGAAGGGACAGATTGTCGACAAATAGAATGCAATGTCATTTGATTACTTTCAATGCTTTACCGATTCCAGGACGCCAGGGATTTATGGGTTACACAGTATCTGAGGACAGTGTACTGCATGAAGAAAGAGCAGGAAAGAAGGAAGCTAAATAATGCTTTGTTATTCGATACTAAGCATTTCCGAAATATTTAATCTCCAGAAGTAATTCACTGCAGACGAGCTCAAAGATGTCGTGTTTTATTTGCTTATATTTCGCGAATTTCAACATGTGTTATATATGGACTTCAGTAAGGCTTTCGACGGGCCAGCACTAGGACCTGATCAGGTGTACCCCTCGATCTCAGTGAGAATCCAGAGAAGTGATTGCTGGGTCTCTTGCTGAGATATTTGTTTTATCAGTAGTCTCAGGTGAGGTGCCAGAAGACTGGAGGTCCTCTCAGGTGGTGCACTGTTTATGCAAAGTAGTAAGGACAAGCCAGGGAAGTATAGAACTGTGACCCTGACGTCGGTGGTGGGCAAGTTGTTTTAGGGAATCTGAGGGACAGGATGTACGTGTATTTGGAAAGGCAAGGACAGATTCGAGATTATCATCATGGTTTTGTGCATGGGAAATCATATCTCAGAAAATTGACTTTTTTGAAGAAGTAACAAGGATGACTGATGAGGGCAGAGCATTAGATGTGTTATATATGGACTTCAGTAAGGCTTTCGACAAGGTTTCCCCACGGAAGACTGGTTAGCAAGGTTAAATCTCATGGAATACATGGAGAACTAGTTATTTAGATACTAAACTGGCTCTACGGTCGAATGCAGATGGTGGTGGTGGAGAGTTGTTTTTCAGACTGGAGGCCTGTGACCAGTTGAGTGGCACAAGGCTCGGTGCTGGGTCCTCCACTTTTTGTCATTTACATCAATGATTTGAATGCGAGCATAAGAGGTAAAAGTTAGTAGGTTTGCAGATAACACCAAAATTGGAGGTGCGGTTGATAGCGAAGAGGATTACCTTAGATTGCAACAGGTTCTTGACGAGATAGGTCAATAGGCTGAGAAGTGGCAGATGTAGTTTAAATCTGATAAATGGGAAAGCAAATCTTAGCAGGACTTATACGTTTAATGTTAATGGCCGAGGGTATGTTGCTGAGCATAGAGACTTTTGAGTCCAGGTTCCGTGGTCCTTGAAAGTGAAGTCCAAGATAGATGTGATCGTGAAGAAGGTGTTTGGTATGCTTTCTTATATTGGTCGGAGTATTGACTCGAAGAGTTGGCAGGTCATGTTGCGGATGTACAGGACTTGTTTAGACCAGTGTCGGAATATTGCATGCAATTATTGGAAAGATGTTGCAAAACTTGAAAGGGTTCAGACAAGATTTTTAAGAGTGTTGCCAGGGTTGGAGGATTTGAGCTATAGGGAGAGACTGAACAGGCTGGGGCTATTTTCCCTGGAGCATCTGAGGCTGAGGCGTGAGCTTAAAGACGTTTACATAATAATGAGGAGCTTGGGTATGATAAATAGATAATGTCATTTCCCTCGGCTGCGGGAGTCCAGAACCAGAGGGCATAGATTTAGAGTGAGAGGGGAAAGATATAAAAGAGACCTCAGGGCAACATTTGTCATGCAGAGGATGGTAAGTGAATGGAATGAGCTGCCAGGGGAAGTGGTGGAGTCTAGTACAATTACATAATTTAAGAGGCATCTGGATGGTGTATATGAGTAGGAATTGTTTGGAGGGATATGGGCCTGCTGCAGGCAGGTAGGAGTAGACTGGTTTGGGATAGCTGGTCGACATTACGGGTTGGACCGAGGGTCTGTTTACATGTTGTATGTCTCTGTGGCTCTGCGACTCTATGACTCTATCATGGCTAATATTAATGCAAAAGTGGTGTTCAAGATTTTTTTCAAATTGATACGGACTACCCACAGAAACACAAGAGGGTAAAGGGTCAAACTTTATATCAAAGTTATTCAACGAAGTTATGATCATTTTAAGATTAAATCAAATCCATGGTGTAGCATCCATGAACGCAAAGAACATTAGAATGGCTTCACCATTTTAATGGCAATTTTGAGGCTTTACAGTAAAGATGAAACAGAGTATTGGGGAAAATGAAATAATTTGTAGATCTTGCAACTGGGGAGACATCGAATGGAACAAATCAATTCAGTCCATTTGAATTGTACTTTAGATCTGAGTTGAAAAGGGCCATTGGAATGAATTCAGTAGGAATTGATAAAGCAAGTTTCAAATATCGCATATTTGGGCTCTGTGTCAAATGTTTGTTAAAGATTAATTAGAGCCGATGATTTCGCTGGACAGTATTACAAATTAGCAAAACATGTGATGGAACAGGAAGTAAGCAAAAGATCGTATATTTTCAATAATGCTAGCGGAAATAAAGTGTTAGTCTTACTGCCAGTGAGTGGTAAGCTTTACTGTGTCTTGTCGAATTGAAAGTAAATTGTGCAAGCTGAATTATTTGACAAGAACTCATGTAGAAAGAAATCTATCAGAGTTTCGGATGTGAATATGCTCAAAGATTTATTCGATACCAAAGAAAATCAAAGTGAGAATGATGTATTGGTTGCAACACAGACTCATATATGAAGTTCAAATGATGCTGAATTCGACTTTCCACAAATGAAATTGGACAAGAAAAACGTTGCCAATAAATAGGACACATGTTTGAGCTGACTTCTAGAGGAACTTCAAAATTACCTGAAACAGTGATATCAATTGCATTACGAGATATGAGGGAATAAGCTGGGAAGTGCCAATCTGATAAAGCATTAGCTTTATACCTGCATATAGGAAAAGCTTTTCCAATTGATTCGAATTCGAATGGATTTAACTCTCTAAAGGTTTCAGTGATTCATAAAGAGACTGAAAACTTGCTGAAAGTGAGAAAATGGAAGTTAGTCGCAGCAGCTGCCATTCACCAAATTCATGGCTCCAAAATCAAATCCAAAATGTGGTGCGTAACGATTATGTGTGGACCAACAGAAAGTAAATGCAATTATAATATATGATTACTGTACTGCACCAAGTTTTGAAGACTACATTGAGAAGACAAAACACATAGCTTTATTGCAAGTTGGATTTACTCAGAGGATTTAGGTAAGTACTCGTTTTCTGAAGGAATAAAGTTAAGTTCGGCGTTGGGAAACAGAATGGAATGTACCAATTTAAAGCGACACTCTTTAGTATGAATTGCCAGCCGCGTTTCAAAGGCTCGCTAATCTGTATAGTTATTTCTAAATTACTCCATTATATGGTGTATTTTCTGCAGTGATTTTTAGCCACACCCGCAAGAAACATTTGGAGCATCTATCACAATTGTGAAACTTTATGATAAATCTGACAGAGAATAAATTTTCAATCGCCCAAACGGTACTTTCCCACGTCATAACTTTTGGCATGGACAGTTGCGCAAAGGGGATGTAAACACGAAGAGCTATTTGGTGATGTCCTATGCCATCAACAATAAGGTAAGGTCCACGATTCCTGGGATTGAGTGATTTCTTTCACTGGAAGTTTACAACAAATTTTCACAGTGTGTCTGCTCCATTGACTAAGCTGCTGAAGAGGTGCAGAAAATTTCAATGGTCTAAGATTTGTGTTAAGGCATAAGGCAGCCTGAAAACTGTGTTATCCAACACTGTCTACACAACGATATTGGAAATGACGTTTGACATAACTGATGTAGATGTCGCTAATACAGAGTAGCAAGAAGTGGAGAAAACTGAAACGACTTTTGTTTATTTCCCCTGAAAATTGAATAATTATCCAGAGAAATATTCCCCAGAAATATTGAAAAGAAGATCTTGCATTTAGTGTTGGTATTGAACAATTTCATCATATTTCTTGGTAATAATTTGTCTGAAATATTTGTATGTTTTAATCATAAGCCGTTCAAGTATATGGAAAAAAACTTAGGAAGAAAAATCCCAATCTTTTAAAATGGAACTAATTATTGCAGCAATTGACTTTGAAATTAATACACGTAGCAGGATGAAACAACGCAATTGATGTCAAAAATGGAGGTGTTTGGTGCTGGGGAGACGTATACTGAAAATACTGTAAGAGTGAAAGTTTGCATACTTTTATTCACATGAATTCATCTTTATATATTGATTGTTCATTTTTATTCAATGGGGCATTCGAAAATAATATGGCTTTAAAAATTCAGACTTTTTGATAATTATGAAAGCTTCATACAGAGGTTACGAACTGTCTGCTCACTGCCAAGAGAGTAAAGAACTTGGGTTAGTCATGAGGCACTTATTATTTACAAAAAGTTCGAACAATGGAAGGAGTCTGATTGTTTGAGTTCAAACACAGACAGAGCCAGGTAATGATGGTTATTGGGGTTTTGATGCTGGATGCGGAAGCAATTATTCCTTGCTGTGTTTCAGTTAAACGTTGGGTCTCTATTCCTGTCCGTTTCAATTATATAGGCGGAAGTGAGGACTGCAGATGCTAGAGATCAGAGCTGAAAATGTGTTGCTGGAAAATCGAAGCAGGTCAGGCAGCATTCAAGGAGCAGGAGAATCTACGTTTCGGGCATAATCCCTGTTTATGTGCGAGGCCATCTCTTTTCGTGAATTTGACTTTGTCAGACATGTGCTTATGGGATGTTACTGAATTGGAACAGGTAATCAACAATAGATAATATATCAGTTATCCTGTTCAGAATGTTGTACTTTATATCCGCGCAACTGCTGCTTTAACTGACAAACTTTGGAAAGTATACTCAATATTGAATGTTTGAACAAATGTTTTTTGTGTGTTACAAACGCCCAAAACGATATCAATAATAGATGGGCATGAGAGCGGAAATGAATCATTCGCTGCCTTCAAAGTTCAATCATTCCAAAGATAAAGAGTTGATATATCCAATAATGCATCTATATTTTCTTCAGAAGAACTGCTGACGAAGAGCAACAATGCTACTTTTCCCATTTTCCCGTTGGTCCCTTTATTTTATTTCAATAATCGTAAGCTGTGCAACTGACTGACGTGTTAATGGTGGATGAACTTGAAATCAGTAGTCATAATTCCTTTAGTTTCGTTCGAGGAGATTGCCTGGTGGTAATATCACAAGACTGTATACACAGGGACCCACGTATTGAGCCGTGGTCTCGGATTCATATTCTACATGATGGGTTTTAAAATTTGAATTGAAAAACGTCTGGAGTGAAGACTCAACTCATCAACATAATCCATTCTTAATTGCTGGAAGCATTTACAAATGAACGGTGGGAAAGTAAATGCTGGCACACCCAGTCTGTCCGAAATGTGACTCCACCACGACAGCATTATTGTCGACTCTTCACTGCCCACGAGAAGATTAGGGATAGGCAATATATGCTGACCGAGCCAGAGACACCCATATCCCTTGAACAAATACACAAATGAACTAAAATCATTTTTGGAAATGGAAAGGAATTGCAATAAAGTTACATTTCCTAATTAGAGTAGATTAATATGCAAAGGGACGCCAGGCAAATGGGAGGCTTTCCAAACGTGAGACATTGAGAGATCGGGGCATTATGTTTCTGTGAGACTGAACAATGAGGAATTAGCGAACAATGTGTGAATAACGAAATCGTGACTCGAGTCAATTTTAATGCAGAGATATATAGCAGGTGCAGACAACTAAAATCAAATCAATCTCTTCAATAGTATCCTAGCATTGTTAAGAGGGAAATTAGAAGGCACAAATAAATATGAGATTACCTTCGCAAATAAACTTAAGCATAATGCAAATAAATTATACAAGCACATCAAGAGCAAAAGGTCAACGATGGAGAGATTAGCGCCACTTAAGAATCAACGAGACAGTGCATGATTATAATCACTCCGCATGATGGAGGACACACTGAACGAATATTTCACTTTTCATCAGGAATATTAACAGTGGACAAAGAAAGGGTGGCTAACGAGCCAAGGCAAATACATATTCTTGTCTTGAAAACAGTTCACATTATAGACCAGAAGCTTCTGGAAACCTTAAAACAAGCATAGAAGTAAGTAAATTTCCAGGAACTGGTTAGGCATATCGCGGAATGTTGAGCGAAGGCAGGAAGAAATTGTGGTGCCCTGGCAGAGGAACTTGCACCACTTACAGCCAGAGACGACATGCCTGAATCGTTGAGGGTGGCCAATGTTGCGTTTATTCAAAAGAAGGCCTACAGTTGACGTGCCTGAAAAGGTCAGGGTTGCTAACTTACTGAATTTATTAAAGAACGCCTGTAATGAAAATCGTGGGAACGATAGATCACTGAGTCTGGCATCAGTCGTAGTGAATTTGTTTTAGGGAGTTATCAATGACAGGACTTACATGCAATTGGAGAGGTAAAGATTGTTCAGGTAGAGTTAGCATGACTAGTCGTGGGAAAACACACCGTCTCTCTCTGTCTCGCCAATCATCAGCTTCATCTTTCCATCCCCTTCCTATCTCAGCCTCTCTCTCCTTCCTCTAACTCCTTCTCCCTCTCGCCCCACTCTCAGTCTTTCTCCTCCCACTCTCTCTCGCTGGCCCCTACCAATCTCTCTTCACCACTCACTGTCTCTCTCCTTCTCCCACCTCCTTTTCTGTCTCACCCCCGAATCTCCCTCTGACCCATTCCATCTCCACTCCCTCTCCCTTTAACAAGCTCCATCACATTCGCTCTCGCTCTCACCCTGAAATTTCTACGTCCCCCACTCTCTCATCCACCACCCTTCCATATTTCCCAGAATCTCTCACTGCCTCCATCTCTCGTTCCTCACCCCCGTCTTCCTCTACAGCCCTCACTCCTTTCCCCTAACTGACTCTCTGTGCTCCCTCCTTGTCTATATCGGAACCACTCTCTCAAACACCCTCTCTATCTGTCTGCTCCCACTCTCTCTGCCCCCGATTACGTCTTCCTCTCTCTCCCTCCCACTCTCTCTCAGCTCTCCGTCTCTTTCTTCTGCTGTGCACTACCCGGCACTTTCCCTATGTCTCCACCTCTCTCCCCTCTTACTGTCCCTCCCTCTCCCTTTCTCTCTCTCGTCACTCCTGTCTCTCCCTCTTCACCTCACCCTCCTTTCTTCGCATCCCTATCTCTCCATCTCCCTCTCTCTCTCCCTCATTCCTTCCTCTCTCGTCGCTCTCACTCTCTGTCTTCCCCTAGACTCTCTCTCCCTCTCCCTCCCTGTCTCAACCTCTGCCACCCTCTGTCTCTCTCCTCCACTTTATTCCTCTCCCCCTCCCCCGCCCTCAATCTCTGTCTCTCCTCTCTCCTTTCGCCTTTCTTCCCTTCTCTCTCTTTACACACACTACTCTCTGTTCTTCTACCCCAACTTCTCTCTCATCCTCTCCGCCTCTCTCTCACACGTCTCGTTCTTTCCACCTCTCCCCTCGCTGTCTACTCTACCAATCTACCCGTCTCTTCCCCTCTCCCGCGTCCTTCTTTCCCTCTATCTCTCTTCCATTCTCCGACTCTCTGTTGCTGTCCCTCTCTCTCCCCACCCCCTCTCAATCCCACCCCTCCCTCTCTATGTCAGACTCCACCACCCACTCTGTCAGTCCCCCCCACTGTCTCTGACTCCCCCTCCTACTTGCTCTCTTTCTCGCTCAATCCAACTTCTCTCTTAACTTCGCTCTCTCTGTCCCCTGTCTTGCACTTTCGCAATCCCTCTTTCTCTCATTCCCACCCTCTCACCAGACACCAGTCTCTCTCCATCTCTGTCTCTCTCTCTCTCCCTTCCGCCATTCTCTACCCCTGCCCTGTCTCTCTCTTCCATTCTGCAACTTCCTCTCTCTGCCTCCACTCCCACACTCTCTATCTCCCCACTCTCTCATCCCAGTCCCTCTCTCCCTATGTCTCTGTCTCAGTCCCGCCAACTCTCTTCCCCCATTCCCACTCACTGTCCCTCTCTTCCTTCCCTTTCACTCACTCCACCTTTCCACTCTGTCCCGCACTCTGCTTCCCCTGCTCTTCACCTTACTCTCGCTTTGCACCCACACTCTTTCCCTCTCCCTCTCTGCCTCTCCCTCCGTAATTAACTCGCTCTATCTCTCCGTGTACTCCCTGTACCCCTCTCTCTCCCTTTCTCTCTCACCTACTCCCACAGTTTTACTTTTACTCTCACAGTTTCTCTCCCCAAATTTTTGCTATCCCTCACACCCTCCGCCTCCTCTCTCCTAGACGACCTCTCTCTCCCATTACTTCTGTGTCTGTCCCCTCCCCTCTCGCGTCACTCCCTCGCTCTCTCTATAACCCTCCTTCTCTCTCTGCACCCCTTTAACTATCTCCCCTTTCCTTACTCTCTCTACCGCCTTTCTCTCTGTCCTTCCTCTGCAACTCCACTCCCGCATTTTTCATCTCTCTCCCAATCCTCCTCTCTCTTCCCTTTCTCTTTCTTTTCCCCCAGCTTGCCTCTCACTCTGTTTCTCTCCCCTCCGTCTCTCTACAGCTCTACTCCTCTCTCTCTGCGCCTCTCCCCCTATCAATCTTTCGACCCACTCCCGCTCTCTCACCCCTCTATCTTCCACCCCCTCTCTCTCCCCTTCCCTCACTCTCCCCTACTCTCTCAACTTTTCTCTCTCCTCCTCCTGTGTTTCTCTCATCTCCTCTCTTCTGCCTCCCTCTCCCTCTCGCTCCCTTCTTCTCTGTCTCTTGACACCCTCCTACGCTCTGTCTATCTGCACCCACTCACAATCTGTGTCTCACCTCTACTTTCTCTCCTCCCTCCCTCTCTCGCAATTCATCCGCTCTCACTCCTATCCTCCCACTCTCTCTCGTTTCCGTCCAACTCTCTCGAATGCCTACGGACCCAATCGCTCCCTCTCTCTCACCCCTGCCCATATCAATCTTCCATTCCTCTCTCACTCTCCCTGGCGATTTGTCTTTCCATCCCTTCCACTCCCTCTCGCCCCATTCCGTTTCTGTTTATGTTGCCCCTTCGTCTCCCACTCCCTCTGTTTCACTCTCCCCGTCTCTCTCCCTCCCTCTGACTCACTCTCTCACGCTCTCCCTGTCTCTGACTGTCTCACCTTCTCCCTGTCTCGTTTCCTCCATCTCCTTCTGTTTAATTTTTTGTCTCTCCGGACCCTCCCTTTCCATCTGACTAAACCTCTCTCCCTCCCTCTCTATCTAACACACTCTGTCTCGCTTGTCTTTCCCTCTTTCTCTGACCAGGAGACGGGTGATGTCTCGACAGGTTGGACTGGTGTGGAGGTGGAGTGTGTGGAGAGAGAATAGAAAATTGTGAATGGTGGGAGGAGGGAATTATGAGCGAGAGGAAGAAAGACAGGAACGAGACAAGGCAGCTGGAGAGTGAGAGAAATGGTGAGGGAGATTGAGAAGCGCGTGTAGCGATGAGGTGTGAGACAGTGATAGCGTGGACGGAAGAGACAGTGAAAGGGAGAGAGGGAGAGAAAGCGAAAGAGAGCGTTGGCAGTGAGAGAAATGAGGAGAAACAGAACGAGACAAAACGGGGAGAGAGTGCAAGAGATGGGATGAGGACAGATGGAGAAAGAGAAAGAGCTAGAGAGACGGATGTGCTTGAATGGCGATGTCGGATTGGAAATGAGAGATGATTTCTGCCGAAGGCTAGATCTAAGTGTGGAATGCAGAGATGAAAGCAAGGACATTAACTTGAATCCAATGCCTGGCTCAGTCCGTGTTACCCTCCCCATCCCTGATTACCAGTGCTTAGGCCTGAGTCTCTCTCTCTCTCTCTCTCTCTCTCTCTCTCTCTCTCTCTCTCCCCCGCCTCTCTCTCTCTCCAGCTCAGTTTCTTCAACACAGTTGCAAATAACCGTATAGTACACTCTTCTACTCGGCACGTTTTAGTGATTGTTTTTATTGTTTAAAAATTGGAGTCATCAATGCATTTAGTGGGAATGTGCCTTATCTCACCCGACCCTGATTTGAGAGAAACATTGAACTGTCCCTGCAACCCCGCTGTGGGATAAGGCTGGCCAAACCAGCAATACCATTCGGTTGTTACCATAGCGACAGGCGAATTCATTGCTGCAACATTGAACTGAAATGAGAACATCCCGGATGGATTCGTGAATGGGTGAATTTGATTGATTGAAGAATTTGGTTAAGAGGATATTTCAGCATTGTTTTCACCTGCAGTCTGAACTTTGTCTGGGTCACGGCATAAATTGCGGTGTTTGTGCAGCAACTGAGGAGCTGTAGCATGAAGCCCAATTCCTGCACAAAGAAATCTAGAGACACAGACCTAAACCCAAATTCATGCATCCGCTTCCATATAGAATACAGCATTAACGTTGACCACAACAGTATGAAATTGGCTGAGATCACAAACAGTAAAATGATGGATTTTCTTCGGTTCCTCATTTCAGTGTCAGTCTGAGAATCCCCATTGGTGTTAGCCCGGAGCCTCCTGCGGGCACTGCTGCTCACTAAAATGTGTCTGACGGTGAAAATATTGAGCAGCAGAATCAGAAGAAATGGGAGAGCCGGGGTTAGAATGTGGTGTAGGAACTCGATTGTGATCCAGACAGGGGCGTATCGAACAGCGAGTGTTGCATCACAAAACCAGGGGAGGTTGCCAAGCTGATACCGACCTGTGAGCATAAAATACCAGAAAATGTTCTTTAAACAGCTCAGCACATTCACTGCTCCTAGAACCACAGCTGCAGTTTTTTCATTGCAATATTTACTTTTCAGCTTCTGGTAACAAATGGCCAAGAAACGATCAAAAGTGAAAGTGACGGTGAACCAGACAGAACAGTCAGTGGATGCATAAAGCAGGACAGCGTGGATATTACACACATGGATGGAGTACAGGAAATAGAACTGTTCCTCATAAACAATAGGAATGTGTCGCAATATCAGGTCGAGGATAATGACCAGTAGGTCCGCTACTGCCATCGCTCCCAGGTAGCATCTGACACATGGAGACAATTCACAATCTTTATAAAGCAGGATGTAGATCGTCAGTACGTTAGCTGTAAGAAAGGAAAACCAAAATGTTATACATCAGCCCGGAGGCACAGGGAACTGTTTTATTGTGGCTCCGATGAGACTTTCAAATGTTTCCCTTTACTCAGAGATGTACTAAAACAAATGGAGCAGCAAAAAAAAAACAAATGGGAAGGTCTTAATTACTGACGCAAATGTGTCCTAAAACCACGAAACCATCGCTCCTTTAACACACAGAGACCCAATTCATAAAAACAAATGTCTTCTCAACTATTCCCACACATTCTACCACTCAAGCACACGTTCGGGTCAATCTTTCCTGTTACGAATACAAAGGGTGAAAACGTTGCTGTCCTGAAGAATTATCTCCGAGTTCCATGAGGACAAGCGAACTTTGGAAATTTGTCTCTTTTAGTCTCAATTGTAAGCGATACGATGTCGTGAACAAATGTTAACGAAAAGATACAGTATTCATCCGTTTAAATACCTGAGGGTAATTCGCAGCAGTTCTTCCCTCTCCCTGGAACGGGATCTGTTCCTTCGGGATCTTATCCTTTGTTCAGTTCACTGGTATCCAGCTGTTCACAAATAATGTCAGGAATTGAATATTTCGCAGACTGTCAGTTGTAGAATGTTTCTTAGAATGTCAGTTATGGAATGTTCCAGATAATGTCTGACACAGAATGTTCCAGGGAATGTAGGTTGCAGAGGTTTCCAGGGCAAGTCGGGCATCGAACGTTCCAGAGAATGTCAGTTATAAAATGTTGTGCGAAATGTCCGGTTTTGAATGTTCCAGAGAACGTTGGTTACATAATGTTCAAAGGATTGTCAAGTAGAGAATGTGTGGTGTAAAATGTTCCGGGGAATGATGAATATGAATATTTCGGGGAATGTCGGGTGGAGAATGTTTGGTATAGAATATTCTGGGAAATGTCAGTTATAGAGTCTTCTCGGGAATGCTGGGTATAGAACATTCCGGAGAATGTTGTTTACAAAATGTTGCGGAGAATGTCGGATACGAAATGATAGAGATTGAATGTTGTGGTGAATATGAGTTATAAAATGTTGGTTCCAGAATATTCTGTGGAATTGCAGCAACAGAATGTTGTGTAACGAATGTTCTGAGGAATGTCAGCTATAGAATATCCCGGGTGGAGATGTAGAGTGTGGAAACAGACCATTCAGTCCAACTCATCCATGCTGACCAGATATTCCAATATAATCTAGTCCCATTTGCCAGCACGTGCCCGATATCCTTTCAAACCGTTCCTATTCGTAAAACCATCCGGATGCATTTTACATGTTGCAATTGTGCCCAACTCCGCCTCTTTTTATCACAGCTCATTCCATACATGCATCACATTCTGTGTGAAGAAGTTTCTCCTTAAGTCTCTATACTTTCATTTCCCTCTCTCCCTCAACCCATGACTTCTAGTTCCGAACTCCACCATTCCAGGGGAAAGACGTTTTCTATTTATCCTAAACATACACTTTCTGCTTTTTATAATCCTCTATGAGCTCACCCTCAACCTTCGAAGCTGCAGCGAAACAGCCCCCGCCTATTCAGCCTTTGCATACACCTCAAATCTTCCAACCCTGACACCATCCTTGTAAATCTTTCCTGAGCCATTTCAAGTTTTACAACATTCTTCGAAAGGAAGGACACCAGAATTGCACGCAATATTGCAAAAGTGGCTTAACCAAGGTCCTACAGCCGCAACATGTCCTCTCAACACCTATGCTAAAGGAAAGAAACCAAACGGCTTCTTCACGATCCTACCTTCCTGAGACACTACTTTCATCTAAATAATAACCTGAACTCCAAGGTCTCTTTGTTCAGCAACACTCCCTCGGACCTTAACATTAAGTGTTTAAATCCCGCCAAGATTTGTTTTCCTGAAAAGCAGCACTTCTTATTTATCTATGTTGAACTCCATCTACCACTCCTCAACCGATTCGCCCATCGGATCATGATTCCGTTATAATGTGTCATAACCTTTGGTATAATCGGCAAAATAGCTAACTATACATCTTACGTTAATATGCAAGTCATTTATATAAATGCCGAAAAGAATTGGACCGAGCACCGAGGCTTGTGGCACTCCATTCGTCATATCCCTCCACTCTGAAAAAAAAAGCTGTCTACGAACAATCTCTGCCTTCGACCTTCCAACCAGTTCTGTATCCACTTCGTTAATTTTCCCTGTATGCCATGTGATCTAACCTTGCCAACCAGTCTTCCATGGGGAACTACTCGAACGTCTTACTAAGTTCATTTCAATCACATCTGCTGCTCTGATCACTTGAATCGTCATTGTTCCTTTTATTTCAAAACACTCAATCCACTTCGTGGGACATGACATTCTACGAACAAGGGCATGTTGACTATTCCCTAATGAGTCATTGCCTTTCCAAATATGTGTGGCACCTGGCCCTCAGGATTCCCTCCCACAACTTGTACACCAACGACGTCAGGCTCACCCGTTTGTAGATCTCTGACTTTCCTTACTACATTTCTTCAATAATGGTACGGCGTATGCAAACCTCCAGTCTTCTGCCAACTCACCTGTGACTATTGATAATATAAATATGTCAGTAAGGGACCCAACAATCACTTCCCTGTGTTCCCAAAGAGCTCTAGGCTTGACCTGTCAGGTTCCTGGGATTTATGTTACTTTATCCATTTCAAGACATCCATCACTTCCTTCTCTGTAATATGGACTTTTTTTCTAGGTGTCACTATCTATTTCTCCACACCCTGTGTCTTCCATGTCCTTCTCCACAGTAAACACTGATGTAAAATACTCATTTAGTATCTTCCCCATCTGCTGCGGCTCCACACAAAGGCAGCCTTGTTCATCTTTGAGGGGCCCCATTCACTCCCTAGTTACCCTTTTTTCCCTTAATGTATTTATAATCACTCCTTCAATTCTTAACACTACTTGCCAAAGATACCTCAGTCCCTTTTTGCCCTCGTGATTTCCCTCTTTTGAGTATTCCTTCTTTCTTTATGCTCTTCTAAGCATTCATTCGACCTCTCCTGCCTATACCTGACAAAGGCTTCCTTCTTTTTCTTAACCAAACCCTCGATTTCTCCAGTCATCCAGCATTCTCTTCACCACTTTTTCGTTTCTCACGAACAAGAATGAACTGTCTCTAGACTCTCCTTATCTCATTCTTGAATGCTTCCCTTTTCCAGCTGTCACTTCACCTGCGAATATCTGCACTCAAGATTGCCTAATACTGTCAAAACTCGTCTTCCTATAATTTAGAACATCAACTGTGAGATGTGGTTTATACTTTTCCACTACAATTTTAGATTTACAGTTATGAGCAATCACCTACTCAAACCTCAGTCAACTGCCCTGCCTTATTTCACGAGAGTAGGTCAAGTTTTGCACATTCTCGAGCAGATACATTCACATACTGACTCAGAAAATTCACTTTTACACTCTTTCCAAATTCTTGTCCATCTAAACCCTTACACGGTGCAGTGCCAGTCTATGTTTGGAAAGTTACAATCTTTACCTTAACAACGCTATTAATCTTACAAATAACTGAAATCTCCTTACAAGTTTGTTTCTCGATTTCCCGCTGTCTTTGGTGGTGGTGGTGTGGGGGGAGGAAGAGATAATACAATCCAAATCAGGTGATCATCATTTTCTTATTGCTCAGTTCCACCTAAATACCTAAATAACTTCTCTGGATATATTTCCTAAAATTTTTTCAATAGAGCTGTCATGTTAAATCTTATCAAATACGCCACTCCCTATCCACTCTTGTTTCTCTTTGTATCATTTCAATCGTATTTGCACCCTGGAGCATTACGGTGTCAGTCGTGTCCATACCTAAGCCACGTTTCTGTAATTGCAATGAAATCCCAGTCGCATGTTCCTCTCCATGCCGTGAGGTCATCTGCATTCCCAGTTGGTCCTCTTGCATTGAAATAAAGACAGATTAATTCATCAGTCCTACCGTCTTCTCTGCTTTGTTCCTGCCTTCCCTGACTGTTTGACTCGCTTCGTTTCTTACCTGCACCAGTCTCAGATTAATCTGTTTCTTCAGTATTTCCCCTAGCCCCACTACTACACCTCCCTTTCTAGTTTAAATCCTCCTCAGCAGCTCTAGCAAATCTCCCTGCCGGTATATTAGTTCCTTTCCAATTCAGGTGCAATCCATCATTTTTGCAAAGGTCACTTGTACTCCTGAAGAGATTGCAATAATCCAAAAAAAGTGGGAATGCTTCTAACATACAACATCTCTTTAGCTACGCATTCATCTGCTCTATCATAATATTCCAAACCTCAGGAGCTCGTAGCACCGGGAGTGACACGGTATCACAACCCTCAGGGACCTCTTTTTAAACTCCTGCCTAACTTTGCATGTCCTCTATTCAGAATTTCATGTTATTCCGTTCCTAGTTCATTGGTACCAATGTGTTCATTGACCTACTCCTTGCCCTGTCCACGTTGAGGATATTCCACATGTTTTTTAGATTAGATTACTTACAGTGTCCTTCGGCCCAACAAGTCCACACCGACCCGCCGAAGCGTACCCCTACATTTACCCCTTACCTAACACTGGCAATTTAGCATGGACAATTCACCTGACACGCACATCTTTGGACTGTGGGAGGAAACCGGAGCACCCGGAGGAAACCCACGCAGACATGCAAACTCCACACAGTCAGTCGCCTGAGGCAGGAATTGAACCCAGGTCCCTGGCGCTGTGAGGCAGCAGTGCTGACCACTGTGCCACCGTGCCGCCCATGTTATCTGATCCTGACAGCAGGGAGGCAGCACACAATTCCGAATTTTCACCGCTTGCCGCTGAAATGTCTGTCTGTGCCTCTGCTTCGACAGTTCCCCAGACACAATCAATCGCTTGGAACCTGGCGTACCACTCGTGCATTACAGCCTGGCTTAATAACAGACACTTGGTCCATATCCCGAAAAGCCCATCAC
Organism: Hemiscyllium ocellatum; assembly: GCF_020745735.1. Taxonomy (NCBI): domain Eukaryota; kingdom Metazoa; phylum Chordata; class Chondrichthyes; order Orectolobiformes; family Hemiscylliidae; genus Hemiscyllium; species Hemiscyllium ocellatum. The sequence goes on from NW_026867625.1 coordinate 827,751, forward strand.
ACCCGATACTTTGCACAACATCTTACTTGGTTGAAATGGCGATAACCACAAAAGACCACTGCAACCGACCTCTCCTACCTTTCTTGGAGCTCACTTATCTGCCTGACTGCATCTGCAGCTTTCTCCATTTCTATAGCTGCCATCAGACACACACCTTATGTCTCGTAAATACCACATTGCGTATAACCATCGATCCAACCGATCCATTTGATCCTTCAGGATTCTCAACAAACGACATTTCGTGCGCATATGATCCTCTGTAACCCATAAATGCTCCCGAAACTTTCACATCCGATAAAGAGTATGCAGTAACAGAAACTACCTTGGTCATTCTAAAAGTTGAAAATGTTTAATCCATATTTGTTTAATATTACATTTCGTGACACTGCAATCCTGTTGCTATAAAGTCTGTTTCTTATCATTCTGTTCCACAACATTCTGATGTAGAAGCAGCACATCGAAAGCGAGTGCTTCCAAATAAACCTGATGGACTATATCCTGGTGTTATGTGATTTTTAAAATATTGTCCACCCCAAACTAACACATACACCTCCAAATCAGAAATAACCATATTGTTTGTCATTCATCTTTCCATGTAGTTTTAGTAATTTCATTTTGCTTATCAAATCGTTAAATGAAGTAAGTTAAAGAAACGTGTTGACTTGTTCCTAACATTGACACTGAGACCGCCTGAGACCTATGTCACACCTGTTGCTGTGATCAGTGGAGGGGTGGGACGAGAAAAGGAAACAGTGACAAAACTAATCAGGGAAGGATTGACAGGTGAACCTGAGGTCAGTGGTGGCTAAGTTATCGGAGGGGATTCTAAGGGCTAGCATTTATGTGCATTTCGAAAAGCAAGGATTGATTCAGGACAGTCAACATGGGTTAGCCTTGGAAATGATATGTCATTGATTTGATTGGGATTTTTGAAGAGATGACAAAGAAAATTGACGTAGGCACTGTGGCAGACATTTTCTGGATGAACTATAGCAAAGTGTTTCTAATGTTCAGGCTGGTAGACAGATTAGTAACGGTAGGTCACAAAAGGATCCAGAGGAGCGAGCCAACTGGATTGAAAATTGTCTTCAATGTGGAGAGTTGTTTCTACAGAATAGATGCCTGTGACCAGCGGTGTGCTGCATGAATCTGTACAGATATCACTGTATTTCATAATTCATATAAACTACTTGGACGTGAATATCAGAGGCATGGTTAGTAAGTTTACAAATTACATCGAAATGGTGGTGCAGCAGACAGTGAAGTTGATTATCTCAGAGTAGAATTGAACGATAATCACATGGGCCAATGAGACATGGAGTGGCAGTTGATGTTTAATTTCGATGAATATGAGGCTTTGTGGTTTCAAAGGCAAATACGAGCAGAAATTATATGGTGACTGCTAAGGCCGTGATGACTTGCTCAATAAAGAGAAGAGCGCGGCAGGTGTTTTGTTCCATGCAAGTCTAGTCGCAGGTAGAGAGAGTAGTGATGAATGCATTTGGCTATAGGAGTTCCTGTGGCATATTGCACATGTACAGGACATTGCTGAGGCCACTTGAAGAATATTGCACACAATTACGTTGGCTCTACTAAAAGAAGAATGTTCTTATACTTGACAGGGTGCAGAAAAGATTGACAAGGATGTTCACGGACTGGAGGGTTTGTGCTACCTTGAGAGGCTGAATAGGCAGAGGTTTGGCCCCTGAAGTATCGAATGCTGAGGAGTGACATTAAAAAGGTTTATGAAGTCATGATAACAGCCTGCTTCCCAACACAGTGGAGGCCAAAACCGCGTGGTATAGTTGAAGCTGAGAAGGGAAAGGTTTCGAAAATATATTAGGGACAACCTTTTCACGTAGAGAGTTGTGCTTGTAGGGAAAGTGCTGTCAGGAAATAGTGAACGTGGGAAAATGATTAGAACAAATGCCCCATACCGCTGCTATTTATCTCTCAGCATCCCTGCTCACAAGCCTCATTTCTGATAATGGTTTATGACCGAAACGTCGATTCTCCTGTTCCTCGGATGTTGCTTGGTCTGCTGTGTTTTTTCAACACCACACTCTCGACTCTGATCACCAGCATCTGCGGTCCTCACTTTCTTCTATCTATTCGGCGTGGACAGGTTGGACGAAAGGGTCTGTTTCCGTGCTGCATGCAGTTCTGATTGCATAAGGTGCATACGGCAAAAATCAAAAAGAACATTAGGAATGTAATCCTCTTGCGTAGATGTTTGTCTTGTCTCTATGCTAACATTGATTCAAAGTTGCATGAGTTAAGTACTTGATATGCAAGTGATACACGGAAAATGGGATTCAGACAAGAAAGTTGGACTGAGCACACAACCTGATCAGCCACAATCTAAGTTCAAAGTGGAAAAGGCTCAAAGTGTCAACTGACCCACTTCTGCGCCTCGGTTCTATGTTCCTGGTTCCATTCAGCTGCTCAGTCCTCCTGGACAGGAAAGTTAGACGTCACTCGTAAAGTCTGATGCACAGAAACAGACCATTGGGCTCCTGAAGACTGTTGCACACCGTTCAGGGTCAGTTAGCAAATGTATTTGAAAAACCCAATCTGAGAATGAAAGAGACGTCTTATCTCTCCCCGCCCTGTCTGCAACTTGCGCTTCATTTGTTGGTCATTTTGGAGATCCTGATTCATTACAAATACAGCCCTAATACCTCGCCAATGGATGGCTCATTAAATCCTCTGGTCTCCCTGATTGCAACATTCAATAACAGAACTTGCAGGATAACAGCACCCACTTAATTTAGAAAAACAGAATGCGAGAACATCAGAAACAGGAGGAGGTCTTTTGTGCCCAAGCCTGCCTTGCCCTTTAATAAGATATTTGCTGATCCTCTCGAGATCTCAAATGAATTCTAATGTCCCGTTCTTTATGACCCTGGACTCTCTGTCAACTCAACATCCATTTATATCTGCTTCACACATTTTCAGTGTGTTAGCTCCACTAACATTGTGGAATAGAGAATTCCTGACATTCACCACTCTCTGTATTTGAAGAAAGCACTCCCTATTCCAATAGAATGACCTACTTCTATGAACTAAAAATATCTACACATGGGTTCAATTAAGAGTGACTGACCCTGACATTAAGGCACTGATTGAGTGAAGATGACGTCAAAGAGCGAAACAATTTGGAATGAACGGGAATAAGTGCAAACTCCCCAATTGTTGGAGTCAATCGTGGCACAAAGAAAGGTGTCTGTGGTTGTGGACGTCAATACTCCCAGTACCAGGATATCTCTGCAGTAGACCTCACGGTAGCATTCACGGCAGAAACATCTTCGACCGCTTCATCAATATCTTTCCTCAATGCTAGGATCAGATTTGGGCTTGTCATTGAAGGTCGCACAATGTTCAGATCAATGTTTTATCGTTTAACTCCTGGAGCTCTCTGAGTCCACGTGGAGTACGACCTGGACAATATTAAAGCTTGTGCTCTTAAAGTGCGCTTAACATTCATGTAACAATCCTGCTATGCACTGCACAATTCCACGGTTAAAAAATGTAGAGTTTAATCAGCAACTCACGCTCACTTCAAAGGAACATTATGGCGCCTTCAATCCACTGAGACTTTTGGACAAAAAGAGTGACAGTCCATTCAGTCCCTCCATCCCATTACACAGAATGATAAAAATTCTATTCTTACAGACTAGATTCCCTCAAAGATACTTTATGACGACAGTCTAGAACCTAATTCTGTCGTATTTAAAAGGTAAACGTGAATTGGCTCTTTAAATGCAACCTGTGTGCCTTACTCTGTTCAAATATTTATTCTCCCTGTGACCTATATACTATTGCTTACCATGATCTGCCTATCCTGCTCAGAAGCAATGTTTGTTTTTCACGGTACTAGGGTACACGTGACAATAAATCCAATCAAATCAATCAACCCTCTGTATCCTATTGAATTTCTCACCTTATCAATGTCTCTTTTGGAAATACATGATCTCCACAAACATGCAACTTTCAAGTAACCGTCTCCTCTTCTTTCACAGCACTACAGATTAAGCACTCATTTTCTTCACTCTCTCCTCATGGCACGAATGTCTGTGTCGGTTGAAAGGGGATCATTCCCTAAAAACAAAATCAAACCTAGAGCATTCCAAACCTGGAATTCATGTTAGACGAGAAAGCGACAGCTACGCTCAGACAACAACTCTCCTGAACAAAGGAACCGAAATACATCATGTGGAAGCCTATTTCAAAGACACCAGGCAAAGACTACGCGGAACACTATACAGGTCAAACAGGGAGACAATAACCAATCCTCATCCACGATCAAGAAGAGCGACTAAACGCACTGAACAGTTGTCCTTCGTGGCCATACATTCAGATGACAAGAAGTACAAATTAGACTGGAATAGTACAGCGATGGCAGGACAAGCTAAACCGAGGAGATCCAGAGAATTCTGACAATCACGGCTCTCATCCACGGACTCCATCAATAATCAGAGACCCATACCCATGACACTGGCAACTACAATGAACAAATGGAACCTGCAACCGGATGCAGGAGTAACTTAACGAAATGATTTCCAGAAGACACAATACAGTAGCGTTTCACAGGAGGCGGTAAAACATTGAAAATATTACCCAGACAGGGGTGGAAACGTCTGCAAATAAATTCCTCAGCTCGATAAACATGCACACGACCATGGTAACTGGCACCGGAGAGACAAATCTTTGCACAAACCTTGAAGTGAAATCTGCGCACAGTGCCCAAAATAAACGCTCATCAAGTTCTGACTATTGGAGGAAGGTCGCTTTACCTATGCACTTCAATCATCTTACAATGAAGGAGAATACACCAAATACTGCACTAACTACTCATACCCCGATGTGTACTGTCTTTTGGTGACTCATGATCAAGGACATCCTGTCCCTGTTGAACAATACATCCGAAACTCACACCAATTAATTAATATGGAATGAGATGATACTTTTTGCTGCTCACAACTAATTCATTCATCGGCCTTTCAAATTGCTGTGGCCCAAACACTGATACCTGTGATATTCCATGAGAAATTGACTTCAGTCCTGACGAGGGTGCTGTTCTCTGTATTTTCGCCACTAAATAATTCTCAATTCATTTCATATATCCCGCCTTATCCATTGACTTGCGCTCACTTGTCAGCAACCACAGGAAGTTTTTCTTTAAAATCCAATACAACACTCCCACTTCTTTTCATTTTTTGATGAGACTACTACGGCAATCTCCATTGGTTTCTAAAAGATGACTTCCCTTTCGTGAAGTTAAGCTGACTCTGCCAAGTCATACCCTGATATCCCACGTGACTGGTTTTCATATTCCTTCGAAAATATTCCCATACTTTCCTCAAAATTAACATCAAGTTGTCCAATATTTAGTTTTGTCCAGATTCCCACCCACTCCCGTTTTAAATATTTCACAATACAATAGCTGCTTTCCACTTTCCAGGAGCCACCATTTCCAGAATCAAAAGAAATTTGAAGGATGTCACATAATTCTGTCGTATAACATTTTTAAAAAATAACTGAGTACATGAATTGGGAAGGTTTGGAGGGATATGGGCCAGGGCAGGCAGGTGGGACCAGGTTAGTTTCGGACTATGGTTATTATAGACTGGTTGGATTAAAGAGTCTGCTTCAGCGCTGTGTGACTCAATTGGTCTGCAGTTAACTCTATTGCCCCCTCCCTGAACACTCGGTGATGGGGTGCATCCAGTGCAGCATCTTAACCAAGCTTCAATTCAATTAGTCTTTTGGACAGTTTTTCTTTATTTTTTCTAATCTCACTCTTTCTGATATTCACCACGCATTCTGTCGGGGACAATTTCTGGCACATTTTCTGTACGTTCCTTTGTGGAGATAAAGCTATTGTATTCCCCTCAGTGACGGGCAGAATAGACTCCGTGACTGTGTGAATGCATCAAATCACTCCATCCCATAGGTAATATCCATGATACTGACTCCTACTCGGAAAGTCCTAAGATGACAACAGTTGAATGAAACTGTCATCTTCATGGTCGCTGACAGCACAGTCGTCTGCCTCGTCTGAGGTCACACTTTATGCTGAAAGGGAAGATATAAAGCGTTGAACACTTCATTTTAGAATCTAACTAGCTTCAAAGATTCCAACTGGTGTAGTTCCAGGGAGCGACGTGAATACGTGTGTGACCAAATTATTTATAGCGTGAAGAGTGACCAGAAGAAGTAGAAGTGAAGACTGAGCATATTGTGGCGGTAGTAGTGGACAAGTTTAGTGATGCAGGGAATATCGAACAAAAATCATCGCACATCCAAATTGGCCGCGCTGGTTGTGAGCATTTTTGTTCCTCCCCATGTACTTGTAAGTGAAGGATATGCATTTCATGGAATTGGCATTGACTTTGTGATTCAAAGTTAAAAGAATTGCTTACTATTGTTTTGTCAAATAAAGAAAAAAGAAATAGCAATGGCGTTCAAATGGGTCACAGAATTATTAAATGCACAGAGATAGACTTACAAGGAACACCAACAATGGCGAGGATCGGATAGTATCCTGGCTGAATAATCATCAGTACACATTCTATCCGAAAAGATAATCACAACCTATCCTTAGAAATATAGTACCAGCCCCCAGGATAAACTCCTGACTATTGATGCAACATTCCAGTCTAATATTATCAGATTTTCATCCATTTTGGAACACTCCGGTCGAGGACTCAAATTCTCTTATCTCCCTTTCTCTGGAGTTGCAGCTCTCAATCGTGCTAAGGATGCTGCTGCCGGTGATACAGTATGATAGGACATTATAGAAGCCACCTCCTATAACAATAGGGAAGCACTCTAGTAACACATTTCGGATCCATGGAGACTGACACCAACCACAGTCATTGAACAAAAGCTCCAGTTAACCCTTTTCACAATAAGACTTTTAAAGTAACCATCATACCTGATCTAGGTGGGATGTTGACATCGCCTGATATTGGTTGTATTGCCCCTATTTATTTACTTTAACAATGTTATGTCGAAAGGAGAAAGGCGAAGCTTTCTCTTCACAAGCTGAATTAATCTGTTGCGTGATCCACATACAATGATCCATGTAAATGACTTCCTAAAAGTCAATTGAAATGTTGTCACTACACTGAAATCTCTTTTATCACAACAGGTGTCAATCTAAAAACTGCCTCTTCGCACAACTGCCCTGAACACACACGGAAGTACACAGGTGTGTATTTCCCTGAACTTCCCTCTTACTGCTTTAATGAGGCAACATTGTCTCTTTAACACAAAAATTTCAATAATTTGCTTGTAAAGCTGTAAATATCTTTTTGCACAGTTTGTATATACTTTGGTCAGATTTTCTGTACTTAGCCCAGAAGTAAAAGTTACAATCACAATTGCCTAGTTCATTAGAATTTAAAGGTCAGAGACAGAATGTGTGTCTTTGGTTAAGGAACATGAAGGAATAGGAGACAGTGGCTGTGGAGAATGGCTAGTATTAAAGTGCCTTCCCCCAGACATCAATAACCTTTTGACAAGCAGTATAAAGTAACCAAATCGAATGTCAGAAAATGATTTAATACACACTGCTTAATCAGCGCTTGTGCAGATAGATAGGTTTGCACATTTGTGCACAAGACCTTGAGAATGAACAACGGAGATACAGTTAATAAAACATGATCCATGAGATTTCCAGTATTTATAAAACATTTAAACATCATTTAATTCTGTGTTGAAGTCTTAACGTTCGTCTTTTCTGAAATTTAATGTTCGAAACTCGCATTATTATCAGGATGTGTCGTGTAAATACCTGCTTCTGATATCCGAAACTATTTCAGTTAATCCACTTTATACCTGGAAATAAACATATCGTCCTGTGGGTTCTGTCAACAACTGCTGTTTGTCATATTATTCCATATAAATGTTGTTGCGACAGACACAACACTTGAACATATTACTCTGTTATGCATCAACTTTACAAAGTATCACAGTACGTGGAAATTGCCAAAAGGATGAGGAAGTCTGTGGACTTCTGACGCTAACCTACTTTTTTGTTATGCTATTTATTTTTTTCCTCATCTATATTCTGTCTCTTTCTTCTTATTTTTGTACACAGTTAATTAATCTAATCGTTCTCCCTATCCCAGCTCTGAAAACTTCCCCTCTCATCTGATACCTATTGATAACTCTTGGATGACAAGGCTTACACTTGAGCAACTTAACGACAAACACGAAAGGGAGCAGCTGGCCAGAGTTAACTGGAAAGGGGAGCAGAGTATGGTAGACGCTGAAGCAGAAATGGCAGGAGTTTCTCGGGATAAATCAGATGCACAGCTTAAATTCATCCCAAGGAGAGAAAACATACTCAGCAGAAGACAAGGTAACATTGAGTGGTAAGGGAAGTGAGAGACAGACATTAACTACAATGTGGTGATGATTATGAGCAATCCAGAGAATGAGGAAAACTTTCAATACCAGCGGACAATAATAAATGAAAGCAATGGGAAGGAGAGGATAAAATAGGATCGCTAGCCTGTTGATAATATAAGAGAGATTTGCAAGAGGGATTTAGATAAATAACAGGGAAGAGAGGGAAGTAAAAGGAGTGTTTTAATAGATACATTTGCATCAGTCTTCATGATCCAAGACACCATCAGCCTCACAGATCATCGAGAGCGTCAGAAGGCAGAGGTGAGTGTAGTGACCATCACTAAAGAGAAGGTGTTGAGGAAGCACAAAGTCGTGAAGCCAGATAAATCACCCAGACCAGATGGACGAAACGCTCTAGTTCCAAGGAGAAAGTTCAGTAGATGGTGGAGGCATTGTTGGTGATCATTCAGGAATCACTGGAGTCATGAAGAATCCCAGTGGACAGGAAAATGTAACCAAACACCTCAGCCAGATTAAGGAAAGAGAGACGCAGAACACAGGATGTTATAGGTGTCTCGGAAATTGGAAACTGTTGTTAAGAAGTAGGAACGCCAGATATTTGATTCACGGCTCATTTCTTCGCAACCCTAAAGAGACATTTCGAATGAAGGAACATTTCACTTGCCCCATTCACAACTGAATTTACACCCTGTTTGTATATGCTTCTCTTTCACCTCAAGTAAAAGCCCATTTGTGCTTTGCATTCGGTCTCCACGACATTTGCCTTCCGTCATCCCTCCCCCAACACTCTAAAGGTATTAACAAGCAAAATTGCCATTTCTTTTCTTTACAGAAGAAGTATTATGCTGGACTTGAAATGTTAAGTCTGTTTCCTGTCTTCACAGGTGATGTCAGCCCTGATTAGTTTCTCTAGAAAATGATAGCCCAGGAGACATTTTCAATCACATAATGAAATCTGCATCCTATAAATCTGAAACAAAGCTAAACTTGCTGGGAAAAAAATGGGAGATTTGAATAAGGGTCACTCGAAGGAAAGATTAAATCTGTTTTCAGTCCTTAGTTGATGCCAGGCCTGCTTGGTTTCTCTCGCAATTTCTGCTTTTGAACAAGTTCCAAATGTATGCATCGCAGCTGCTCAACGAGTCCAACAGGGAGCGCCATACACCGGGATGGGAACAAGACCACAAGGTGCACAAATACATTGGTTCTGAAACTACGTAAGACTGGCATCACTTACACTACCGAACTCTTAATCATAGTCAGGAAATGAAACAGAGGGGAACAGATTCACTGCAAACAGCGAAAACACCATTTCTAGAAGGAATAATAATCAGAAAATTACCTTGGATTTTTTTGTGGAAATAAAGAAATTGGTAGTGTTACATCATGGAGAGAACCTCAGAGGAATGAAAATATTAAAATGCAAGTGTGACTGCATCAGAAACCAATGTATATCACTGAGTACAGAGCTGATGGGTAAACGGAGTTCAGGGTAAATTAACGACAGGCAGCAGAATTGCACTGCGGGGAATGAGCATCAAATTGGGTATTCATGTGGTGCTGTACACCACAGCCGCAGCAGAAGCAGAATTGTGTTCAGTCAGAACCAGTAACTTTATGCCTGGGATAATCTATCAGTCTACCATTAGCATCAAGCCGATGTATGGTTCAGTGATGAGTGTGAGTGAGCATGCCAGGGACCGTACCATGTGAAGCTGAAACTGATGACAACCCGTTAATGCGACCGCGGTGAAATGCTTACATTCCAAACAGAAGAACTAACATCTGACAGAGAGGGCGAAAAGTTTCTAAAAGTAACAGATCAGCTCGAAGCTCGCATTTGTGCCAAATTCAGTCGTCAATAATGCTGTATTTTTTTTTAAAAAACTCACTCGAGAAGAGGGCTGCACAAATATTCCCAACCGATATAATGTAACAGCCGTGCACAACAGTATATATATATATATATATATATATATATATATATATAAAACAAGGGTGCAGTATCTGAAACATCCTCAGGAAGATGTGTTGATGAATGATCCACCTCGCACCTGTCATGATGTCCACAGAAGCACAGACTCCAGTCTTCACCCAATTCAATTCACTGCACATGACATGACAAAACAGCTCAACACAACATATGCGACAATATATTCGGTCCTGACAGAATTCCTGCATTAGGACTGAAGAATTATGTCACACAGCAATTCATGTCCCTGGGGATGTTGTTTCATTCCAACTCCAACCTTGACATCTACCTGGTAATGGGGACAATTGGCCAGCTATGTCCATTCCCCTAAGATGAGAATAATTACAATTCGACCAATTACCACTCCCTCAGTCCAATGCGGACAGTCAGGTTGGAGGGAGTTCTTTTTGACAGAGTGGTGAAGCAGCACAGAAATAACCTGCCCAGTGTTGTATCCAACAGGTCTCTATGTGGAGATGGTGCAGATTTGGAAATGTCACTGGATTCCTAATCCAGACCAGACGAATACTCTAGCAGTTGGTACAAATCACAAAAGAAAAATCAGTCAGATTGCGTGATCAAAAATCTGGTGTCAGTCATATTGACTTTAAAATAAATATCGATTAAGAACACCAATTTGACTCAGTCATGTACTTTCAGGTAGCAAATCTCCAGTGCTTTCCTGGTCTGATCAAAAAGTGAGGGAACGCAGACAGACATGTGATAAACTCTTCAATGGTCTCTGAAACGGCCAAGAAAGACATTCAATGGTATCAAACTGCTCCAAGGCCTTAAAAGCTAAAATCGGACAGAACACCTGCGACTAGTCTCAGTGTCTCAAAAGGAATAACAAACACCGCCCTGTCGAGACTGCAGAGACCTCCTCCAGAACATTGGACAGCTTCTGACGACATTTACAGAGATTTCCCACAGACAACACAGCAACATCGGAAAGTATGAGGCTATTCAACAAATTAAGCCTCCACATTCTACTTCATGGTTGAATATCTCCTCAATGCACTTTTCGCACACGTTGTACATGTCCATTTATATGATTATCAATCAGAAACTACGAAATAGGAACCACTGTATTTTGTTTCGTGTATAAAATGTGCTACCCCATTCAATATTGTAATGCCTGATCGCCATCTGTGCATGATAGTCCTGCTCGCTCCCATCCCTTCAGAGTTTAGAAATATTTATTGATATTCAGTGCCTTCCCTTCGACAGGCTTATGTTGCAGAGAATTCTCCAGGTTCACCAGTCTCTGAGTGAAGACATTTATTCTCATCTCAGTGCAGTGTAGCCTGTCTATACCTAATACCGTGACTAGTTGTTTTCGACGTCCCAGCCTGGAGTATGATCACCCCTGCTTCCAATCTGCCTCACCCTGTCAGAGCTTTTTGTATTTCACTGAGCTCACCCCTCATTTTGATGAGATTACTTACTTACGCTGTGGAAACAGGCCCTTCAGCGCAATAAGCACACACCCGACCTGCCGAAGTGCAACCTACCCAGACCCATTCCCATACTTTTGCCCCTTCACCGAACACTACAGGCAATTTAGAATGGCCAATTCACCTAATCTGCACATTTTTTTTTGGACTGTGGGAGGAAACCGGAGCACCCAGATAAAACCCACGCAGACACGGGGAGAATGTGCAAACTCCACACACAGTCGCCTGTGACAGGAAATGAACCCTGGTCTCTGGCGCTGTGAGGCAGCAGTGCTAAACACTGAGCCATGGAATATTTGCCCAGTCGACTCAATCACTGCTCCCACAGCAAACCTGTCATTCCGAAGTTCCAATCTGCACTCCCTCAACGCCAGATTTTTCTATTTTTGGGGGTACGGAGACCAAAACTGCACACAATATTGCACAACTTTCGAGATGAGGTCTCACCAAGGGCTTGTACAGCTGCAGTAAGACATTCTTATTCCTGTAATCAGTTCCCCTTTAAATGAAGATCAACACACCAACTATTATCCTATCCAAATTTTATTCCTGCAATATTGCTATCAGTGACTGATGTACAAGGAGAGTCAGATGCTATTCAGTTTAAACTCGACACACTTGGTCTATGTAGTCTCGTCAGTGTCTCAATGCCATTCTCAGTATTGATTTCTGGATTCAGAGTTCGCTGCCTTGTATGTACTTCAGATGCCTGCGCAGAAGGAAGCAAAGAAATAATTGGGTATGCAGGTCCCATTATAGAACAAAATTTCCCACCAATTCATTTTTTAAATGCTTGGCTACCTTTCTATTTGTTTTCTAAAAAACGTACAAAGTTACATCTAACCCAATTGTTCTTCATCTGCTATATGTCTGCCCATTCACTCTACTTGTCTCAGTCACCTTAGAGCTTTTTTTTACATCCTCCTCACCTGCTAATAATCCCAACTGTGCTCCAACAAAAGATTTAGGAATATCGCACTCCATTCCCTCTACCAAATATTTGATGTGCATTGTGAGCAGCTGACACCCAAGCACGAATATCAATGATACTTGTCGAGCCTTCCACTCCAAAAACATCCATTTATGCCTAATCACTTGTTCTTGTCAGGTCTGCTATTATACCACCATATTCCTATGTTGTCTCTAATCACATATGTATTTACTGTACACACCAGGTATGGGGCTCCATCAAAAATCATCCCGAAAATCAAAATGCATTCCATCGATTGTTGTTCCATAATTTGTGTAAAGGGTGGTTTCTCAAAAATGATACCCATTTCATAAATTCATGTTTACTTTCTCTGTGCCCGTTAATTTCAGTACCAATTATTTGTCCAAATCAGTTGAGTGACTAATGCCACTTTATTTCATTTTTCAACAGATTTAGGTGTTGTCCTTTTGTTGATTTTTTTTGCTTCATGTCGTTTTTCTGGGAAGACGGAACTGAATTAATTGTGTCATAGTTCTGCCATTTTCATCTTCTCAATTCTCAGTTCTCTGGTTTCACACTATTAGGAAGATACTTTACTTTATAAGTGTACTCACTTGTTCGTCATTGAAAGACGAAAAGGGACAACTGCTATCTATTCACCCTGTCCATGTAATTCACAAGCTTATACCTGATTTACTCACCCACTCAACTTCCTCTGCTGCTAGAGAAATTACACGAGTTTATCTAACCTCTTTTAAAGCTGGTATGTCCATTGCATGGAAAATCCTGCTCAGTCTCCTCTGTAAACCTTCAGATGTAATCACATCCTTCGTGTCATGTAACACACAGACCTGCACACTGTATTCCACCTTGGCCGAAACAAGGTGATATATAACTATTACAATATATACCTCAATGAATAAAGGCTATTCGTGTTGTCCCTGCTTCATTAACTATTAACTACTCCAGTGACATTCAGTGATCTGCAGAGAAGCATCCTCTAAGCTTCCAACTGTTTTGCCATTCATAGATTAATGCCCAATCTGGTTCCTTCTTCCAAACTTCATCACATCACAAGTCTCAGGATGACAATCCATCTGCCATTGATCTGCCCATCTGACCATTCCACTTACATCTTCCTGGAATGTAAGACTTTCCTCCGCATTGCTAACCAACCGGCTAATGTGTGAGTCAAACAAAAACCTAATTTGTGAAATCCCCACACCCTCGACATTCAAATCTGCACCATTTATAGATATCACATATAAAAAGGGAAACTGAAATGTTTCTGTGCTACACCACCGAAGACAGGTCGCTAGTCACACAGCCTTGTATCAGCAGCCCCTGTCTCCTGCAATTAAGTTGAGGAAGAGAGAGTGGGGATTGTAGGTGCTGGCGATCAGAGATGAGAGTGTGATGCTGGAAAAGCACAGCAGGTCGGACAGCATATGAGAGCAGGAAAATCAACGCTTCGGGGTAAGCCCTCCATCATAATTCCCAAACGTGGCAAGATACTGATGGGTCCGACATGTTCCATGGTTATTCCGTTCCACTTGGCATGGTTGGGGTTACTGCATGGTCTTTCCTGCCAGCAGATTTCAATATCCTGTGTTCGTGAATCCGCTTTGTTTGAAGAATTTCCACCTTTTGCCGTCTAAATGGTCTTTCCCTTATCCCACCATTAATTGCCTTGAACATGGACTTGTTTCATATTGAGTTGGAAAGTTCACTGCGATCATCTCTCATTCTTCGAAACTCGAGAGAACTCAGTCTGCGATTCATCATCAGACGATCGTATCATCTGAGGGATTAATCTGGAGAATGTTCATTGCACTTCCTCTGCTGTCAGTATGTTCTTTCTGAATTTGGGTCAATATCACTGCACACCGTACTCCAGGTACTGTCTCACCAACATTCCATGCAACTGTTTCAATTTGTTTTGGCATCTATATTCAGATTCCCTTAAATGGAGGCCAACTTAGCTTTAAATTTCCACTTATACATATTTTACAGATCCATGTCACATTAATTTTATTCACGAACTAACTTCGTGAGTTCTTTCTGAAAGCATTCTAATAATCCAAATATACTACTTCTACTGATGTCCACTGTGTACACTGCAAGAAGCAGCTTTAAACAATTCCGAATTTGCCAAATATGATTTATCCGGCAGAAACCCCACATACTGATTTTCTCCAACGTGACTGTTAATTACTCAATATACAACAACCGATATCATATATTCCATATGAATGTCAAGTTAATCGGTTGAACGGTTTCCAGACTACCTCCTCTTCCCTTCGCAAATAGTTCGATCACGTTTACTATTTTCCAGTAATACACCATGGTTTCCAGCCTTTGCAGAATGGACAGGAAAATATAACACATTCAACCAGAATGCCATTAATACGTCTATTACTGTTGGCCTGATATTTTGACATGGAGCACATCTGATCCCTCAGACATAGTAATGAACAATCCAAATGCATTTTTATGCATTCCCTTGTTGCCGATATGAATTGACTTTCTGTCTTTCTCCCTCCCTCATTATACCCCTACATAAATAACCCTGCATGTATACAATACTCTGCATTGACTCAACCAGAACATTACGCCCTTCTCACCCACCACTCACCCACACCAGCACTAACAGCAGGTTCATCGACTCCCACCCTGATACCATCCCTCCCATGATCAAACTCCAAGGTAACAGCCTGGAAACATACAGAGTCGTACAAGCCAGAGGGAGGAGGATCCAAAATCCATTCCATCTCCCTCCTCCCCATTACATGAAGTGGACCCTGGCACGATCTGCAGATGACTGGAGTGAACCGTATAGTGATTCCAAAATATCCACATCCTATCAGCTGAGTAAGAAACAATGTCCAGTGGATGGCAATTCTCACTTTATCTGATTTGTCTGTTTTACTGCTCATTGCATAGTGATGCAGACACAGAAAGACTCAGATAGATGTTGACACCCGACATAATAATGCTCACAAAGCATGCACGGAGATAGACATACAGGCATGTAGAGGCAGACTGAGACATATACAAGATCACCATTTATGACGGGATTTGGCAGAAGTGCAGAGTTTTGAACTGATGTGTTGATCTCAGGATCATTTCAACTAAATGTTTGCTCCACTGATTGGAATGTAACTTTAATTGGGTAGCCATCAGTTTTTGGTACACATGGTTCTGGCCCTGGCATGTCCATCCACATTCGTCACTGAACCATATATTGGCTTGATGGTAATGCTAGATTGAGGGATTATACCAGGCAATAGGTCATAGAGTTTGTTTGAATATAAATCTGCTTCTGCTGCTGTGATGGTCTACAGCACCACATGATTTTCCGGCATTCTCTAATCAAGGAAGTTCCGGGTTCATTAGATGTATGTAAAGACGACTTTTGACGTGTAACTGAATTGAGGACATTGAAGAATTGGTGTCGAAAGGAGTGTAATACAAGAGGTCATTCCTCTTGCTTAATTTGAATTAACGACACAAAGAGGATATATCCCAAGTAGTAACCGGTGAAAATTCGAGAAGCCAAGTACCATTTAAAGTACAAATTAATAACTTTGCTGTTTAATGTCTAATAGATAATAATTAGCAAACAAGTATTCGCAGTTCCTTCCTCTAAACTATCATTTACTATCCTTTCTATAATCCTACCTCGATAAAACCTCCGATTCAGATATATTGAAAAAATCAAATTTCGAAAACAACCAGTGTTAGAATGTTCTCTTCATATCTTTCTTCGCCCTCTTTTATTTTTCTTAAAGAGTTCGATTTCACAGATCACTGCTGGACAAAGAGAGATATTTAAGAGAGATATTCTCGGGGCCGTCTGCATGTGTCGGTGGCTTGGCAGTTCAATGCTAACTGTTCAATTTTTCCCTACCTTATACCCCAAAGGATCGGATTGTTTCATTGGTTCTTCGTATTGTAAACACACTAAATACAAGCATTATTGGAGGTTGGTATTTTGCATCATAATTTAAACCAATTGGCCAAATTGGATTTTGCTTTGTCGTCTCCAAGCAACCAGCTACACGAGCTGCTGGGCGGAAAGGTGACATTATATCTTGTTCAGAACATTTGCTGTTGCATCAGGTAGTTCTGCTCGCTTTTAACTCTCTTTAAAGAACAGTGTACCTTACACCTTCATAACAATAATCATGGAATCTTAGAGTTTTTTTTAGATTAGATTACTTACAGTGTGGAAACAGGCCCTTCGGCCCAACAAGTCACACTGACCCGCCGAAGCGCAACCCACCCATACCCCCACACTTACCCCTTACCTAACACTACAGGCAATTTTGCATGGCCAATTCACCTGACCTGCACATCTTTGGACTGTGGGAGGAAACTGGAGCACCCGGAGGAAACCCACGTAGACACGGGGAGAACGTGCAAACTCCACACAGTCAGTCGCCTGAGGTGGGAATTGAACCCAGGTCCCTGGCGCTGTGAGGCAGCAGTGCTAACCACTGTGCCACCGTGCCGCCCTACCACCATGCCGCCCTATGTGATGCAATATGCAAAAGACCCTTCCGTCCAAATCGTCCGTACTCACCAGATTTGCTAAACTGAACTCGTCGTATTTACCTGCGTTTGGCAGCTATCTCTCTGAAGGTTTTATTACATGTTCGCAATCATTTGTCTTTTAAATATAATTGCATGCACCTAGACTACTTCCTGTGACAGCTTGCTACAGGTACTCAACACCCTCTGTGAGAAACAGCTGCCTCTAAGATCCCTTTTCAATCTCTTGTCGTTCGCCTTATTACAATGCTGTCTGGTTTTGGAAAGATCTTGTCTACTCACCCTACCTCTGCACCTATTCTTTTTTATAAAACCTGGTAATGCCACGTCCCACCAAAAAGGCAAAACAAAATTCCCATGCAATCCAGCTTGTCCGTACAACTCAGAATTCCAGTCTCCGTCATATCATTTAAAACATTGGGCAGATAAATCTGATTTATTTTTTCGGATCCAGCGACCCTTCATTAGAACGCTGCGGAAGAATACAAATGTTTCAGCACGTCACCCTGCAATTTCGTTCCCAGCTTTCCACAGTGACCTGCGATACAGAAACAGATCCTGTATTATGTAAAACTCTGTTCTCTCACTTTTGGGAGATAATCAATCTAAACCTCAGGTCATATACTGAGAACACAGGGGGCTAACACCTTTAACATATTGTCTAGCTATCACCATTGTTAACAGCTAACCCGGAGGTGCAGCTTTAGAAAAAAGGGTTTTGTGATTAACACGTGAAAGAGGGGAAACTATCACTGCATTCAAACAGATGCAAGGCTGAACAGACAATTAATTTTTCAATGTATAATTTCAGTTACATCACACTGTAAATTTTTGCTATCAATTCAGTGTTACGATCGAGCCCTCCACAATCACCTGATGAAGAAGCGTCGCTCCAAAAGCTAGTGTGCTTCCAAATAAACCTATTGGACCTGGTATTGTGTGATTTTTAACTGTTTAGATCGTGTCCTTGTGAGGAGTGTGAACCCAGCCTGGCCAGGCGTGTGTGGTCTGTGATGTTGCACTGTGAACAGTGTTTCTGAGTTTTTCCACTTTTATAGGAAGGACCGTTATGTTTACATTTTAACTTTGTTTTCTTAATGTTTCAGCTTTATGATTATGGACCTTGAGATATTTGAAGGGAACGTTGTACCTAAGATTGCATCATACGTGGAAACTTGCAAACTTCTTACTCTCCTCGTGTGAGCTCCTGAAACAATAAAGCTAATCAACTTAATTCATCTACTGTGGGTGCACATATAGACTGCTGTGTAGTTTTTTAAGCAGGTCTAATCTCTCCCTAGTTTTTTTTTGTCACTAATATACTTGTGGAATGGAATCTCTTGTTATTTTTGTAAGCTCTATTTGCCTAAGGTCTCTCATGCCCCCTTCTTGCCTTCTTGATTTCGCCCATAAGTGAACATCCCTGTTGGGATTCACTTGTTCCCAGCTTCCTTTATCTGGCATATAACTCCTTTTTCCTGTATCCCCAAAATCGCCTGTCGTGACTTGTTCCCCATTCCTGCTAGAATTGTCCTTCATGCTAATAGTAACATGCTGTCGCTGAACTCTCGTTGACTCGCTTCTGAAAGTCACTCACTTGCCAGGTGTCCCTTTACCTGTGAAGTTTCACCCAATCTTCTTTTCAATGATCCTGCCTAATACCACTACAATAGACCTTGCACCAATTTATAACGTTAACTTCTGGACCTGGCCTATGCTTTTCCAGAGCCATTTTGAAACGAACAGAATAGGAGTAACAGGACCCAAAGTGACTCCAACATCTCAGTCACTTGCATTCCATTATTTCCCAATTGCTATTGGAAGAATGTAACTAAACTTGAAAGAGTGAAGAAGAAGATTACAAACATGTTGCCTGGAACAACAGTCTGAGTTATGGGGAGAGTTTGGACAAGCTACGAATTTTGATTCTTTTCAGCGTTGGAGACAGGGATGTGGCTAGCGTACAGATGTATAAGATCAGGAGAGGCATGCATAAGGTGAATGCACTCAGTCTGTTTCCCAGATCTGGGGAATCAAGGACGAAAGGGCATCAGTTTAACGTTAGAATGGAAAGATAAAAGGTGACCTGAAGGGCAACTTTTTTTTACGCAGAGGCCAGTACACGTGTGGAATGAAATGCCAGAGGAAGAGATTGAGATGGGTATGTTAACAACATTTAAAAGGCATTTGAACAAGAATAGGCACGGTCAAGAAGGTTTTGCGCGAACTGCAGAGAAATTATTTAGTGCAGATTGGCATTTTGGTCAGCATGGATCAGTGTGGTCCAAACGACCTGCTTCTGTGCTGCACATGACTCAATGTCTGTGTGCCTCTAACATGCCCAGTTCTGGCCCATGTGCTAACTTTGGACATGTTCAGGACATTTCAATCTATTCTTATTATAATTCGGAAGCAAAAGCACAGAAACTTAGCTGAGGAATAATAAAATTCGTGTCAACCTTTTCCAATGTGCTTCACTCAGAGTGGCCTGGACAGAAATGCACTGCTTTGATCTGCATAGCTCCCCGTGCTGGACAGATATCTAGTCCACCTTTGCAGATAAATGTACTGCTATGGTCTGCATAGAGCCTGGTGCTGGATAGATATCTCGTCTGGGCTTATAGATCAATGAACTGCCTTGATCTGCATATCTATTGGTGCTGGACAGATATCTAATCTTGGTTTATAGATAAATGCACTGCTGTGGTCTGCATAGCTCCCGTGCTGGACAGCTATCTAGTCCGTTTTTTTTTCCGATCGTTTCATTGCCGTGGTGTGCAGAATATTCTACACTCAGCAGAAGACTGGATTGGACCGAACAGAGCTTGATCCACACAGTGTTCTGTCCTGAACAGATATCACTGTTGTGTTAATTTTTCTCTGTGGTGGATTGATAATGCAATGTAACTCACAATTTCAGCGGATCTGGCAATGCCTTTGGTTCTCGTGCTTGCGAATGGACCCACCCTCTCTCACTCCATCAATGTTAAAGTACGCCCATGCACAGTTCATCATGTTGGTGAATATTCAGTCTCCTGGCAGCAGCCACAGCCTCATCATTCAGAATCAGTAGGCCATTGTCATCTTCTTCAGTTCTCCACGGAGAAAGAACAAACGGTCTATGTTTAAATGCAGTCCCCTTGATACATGCCTCAAACCACTCTGTTCTTTGCCACTCCCATTGAGAACCTAGCACATCAAAATATCCCCTGTGGACTTTTAATTGCAATGGGGACACTGGGAACATCAGTGAGCTGACCATCAGGAAGTTGAAGTGACACTTTCCATGTCTGAACGTGTCAGAGAGTACCCTCCAGTACTCGGTGTGTCACTAAGTCCTGGAATCTCTCTCCTTTTATGTCATGAATTGTCTTTTATTCCCCCTGAAAAATCCACAGGTTCACTGTTACCGACGTTATATTTTATTTGATAGATTGTTGTCCGTTGCTTATACATTTGGAGATACTCTGAAAGCCCACAGCGTCTCATGAATGCCCAGACTCCATTTGCTCGATCTTCCAGAAGTATGTTCTACTTCGCAGCAGGTCGTTGGACAAAACACAGTAGGAAGGATCTTCAATATGAAAATGAGACGTTCCCTTCGGCAGGAATGCGTGCTAGGTGCGCCTACAGATACTATTAGTGTCAGGTCCACTTGTGACAAGTAGTTTAGTGAGAATATTTCCCTCTTTTTAGTTCCATTATCACATCCAACAGTTTTGCTCCTTTGCATTTGAGGCCTTGTCCTGCTCAGTCAGTGATGTGCTTGTGGAGACGCTCTTGGTGATGGACATGAAAGTCGCACACCCAGAGTACGTTCTATGTCCTTTTCACCCCCAGTGCGTCCTCACGACTTGTTTTGATCATCGAGGGGAACTGTGGCATCACCGACAGGTGTGGAGGGCAGTGGATGTCCATCATCAGACTATTTCATTGGCAATCTCAGACCTGTTACAATGAGATTTCTGGCATTGGAAACAATGTTGGAGTACTCGACTGAAACTCCGTTACTAACAATATCCCACGGTGCCCCCACCACTGGTGAGGTTGTCCCACCGGTGGGACAGGATATGCCCAAGGACGACGATGGAGCTTCATGAAACATTCTCCTTCAGGTCTAATCCCCGGATCATTCTATCGTTGAAATTCCCTGAAACGTTGCATGACTGACTTTGCCGGGGCGTTATATCCTTGATATTATTTGTGAATGGTCGGACGTCAGTGAATTGAAAAAAAAAACATCCGATATGACTCGAGGAACGAGATCCCGTTCCTTGTAGAACGAGACCCAGGCAGTTAAAGGGGTGAATACGGTTTCACTCCGTTAAAATTTCTTCATGACAGAGGATCGGCCACAATTGTGAGTAGAGGGCAGAAATATCCAACCTCCGTTTGTCTTCAAGGAACTGAGAGAGAATCCTTTATGACAACAAAGGAACTGTTTTCACCTTTCCCATCGGAACTGGAAAGAAGTGACCTGTGTCTGCTCAGGATGATCGACTGTGTGGGAATGTTCGAGAATTATATGTTCTATTGAATATGTCTCTGTGCGTTTAGGTAGGGAACGTTTCTGATATTTTACGTCACATTTTTGTCATTAATTCAGGTCTTCACATTTGTTATTCCAGCTCCAATTATTTTAATACTTCCCTGAATTCAATAACACATTTGAAAACCTCACTGTATCCGCAATGAAACTGGTCACTTTGCCTCCAGGCTGATGTATATTGTGTTTATTTTCCTTTCTCACAGAAAACATAGTGATGATCTATACCTTGCTTATAAAGATTGTGAATTGTCTCCGTGTGTCAGACGCTACCTGTGGACCATGGCAGCGGCAGATTTTCTGGTCATTATTCTCGATGTGATATCGAAAAGATATCCCGTTGGTTATCGAAAACACTTTTATTTCCTCTGGACCACCTGCTTGTGTAATATCCACGCCATCCTGCTTTATGCAGTTACTCACTGTTCTGTCTGGTTCACTGCCGCTTTCACCTTTGATCGGTTTGTGGCTATTTGTTGCCAGAAGCTGAAAATTAAATACTGCAGTGAGAAAACGGCGGCTGTGGTGCTGGGAACAGTGACTGTGCTCAGCTGTTTAAAGAACGCTTTCTGGTATTTTTTGCTCACAGCTTGGTATTGTCTGGGGAAGGAGCCCTGACTTTGTCATGTATCAAATAGTAATCAAGATTCCCTCGTCTCTACCGCAATTGAGTTCCTCCACCACATTTTAAACCCGGGCCTCCCATTACTTCTGATTCTGTTACTTAATATTTTCACCGTCAGGCAGGTTTCCGTGCCCAGCAGAGCCGGCAAGACACTCCGGGCTCCCAGAAATGACACAGAGATGAGAAATCGAAAAAAGTCTACCATTTTACTGTTTGTGATCTCGGTCAATTTCATTCTTTTATGGTCAACGTTAATGGTGTATGTTACATGGTACCGGATGTTTCGGACTGGATATCGGTCTGTGTATCGACATTACTTTGTGAAGGATTTGGCCATCAGCTCCTCAGCTCCTCAGTTGCTGGACAAACTCCGCGATTTATGCCGTGACCCAGACTAAGTTCAAACAGCTCCTGAAGAATGTGCTGAAATATCCGTTTATCCAAATCAATCAATCAATCAAATTCACTCATTAATCAATCCATGCAGTAATTTTTCATTGCAGTTCAATGTTTTAACAATGAATCAGTCTGTCGCTGTGGTAACAGACTGAGGTTAGTGTTGGGTGGTCTAACCTTATCCCACAGACGGTTACAGGGACTCATTTCAATGCTTCTCACAACTGAGGGGCCATTGAGGGAAGGCATAATCCCACTGAATTGAAAACTTCAAAATTGCAAACAACAAAAATGTTTAGTATGTAAGTTAGCTGCTGAGCTTAAAGGTTTGTTTTCAGACATTTCGTCACAATACCAGGTAACATAATCAGTGAGAATCTCCGGTGAAATGCGATCTGTATGTCCTGCCTCTATTTCTGGGCCTTGTTTTCTTAAGTTTGGTGATGTCATATCTTCTTCTTTTTTTCAAGTGAAGGGAAACAGGATCTACTTCAATGTGTTCATTTATGGAGTGATGGTTAGAATGCCAGGCCTCTAAGAATCTCAAAGATCGCTCATTAAAATGACCATTAAAAATTGCCAAGCAGCTGAGTAAACGACATTGTTGAATGACTTTGTGTTGCAGAAGAGGAACTGCAGAGAGAGGGATTCATTTCCATATCCAGGTCCTCAGACAAAGGGAGGGGATTGCGGACTGTGATCTGGAGTTGGGTTCAAGTCACTCTGTGCTTGCTTTCAGCTCTGGGTTCCCCACTCCAACCTGGCCTTCGTCACAATTCTAGTTATCACTATATCCAGTTATCCCCATCTTCAACCGCCTGCATACGTCTCTCTGTCTCTCTTTCTGTCGCACTCACGCCCTTTCAATCACTCGTTCTGTCTCTTACACCTTCGCTCCCTCTTTTGCACTCTCTCCCCACTTCATGTTCCACTCTCTTTCTCCTCATTTCTCTCCCTCTATCACACTGCATGTTATCTCTCTTCCGTCTCGCTTTAACACTCTCTTGCCCCTCGCTCTCTCTCTCACACACACATTGTCACTGCACCCTCCTTCAATCATTTCTTTCTCTCCCACACTTGTGCTGTCTCTGTCTCCCTCCCAAATTTTCCATCTCTACACTATTTTCGCCGACCTTCCATACCCTCCATCCCTTCGAACTGTCTGAAAGAGAGTTAGATAGAGGGAGAGGAACAGCGAGCGAGAAAGAGAGAGAAAGTTAGGGGGAGAGAGAGAAAGATAAAGAGAGAGGGAGAGAGAGAGAACGAATGTCAGAAAGAGTCAGACACAGGTTCAGGAAAACAAAACAGGCAGACGGATTCCGTGAGAGAGAGAGTGATTCGGAGCGAGAGGCAGGCAGAGTCAGACAAAGGAAGAGGGAGTCAGATAGACTGAGAGAGTCAGTTAGAGGGAGAGAGTGAGTCTGCAAGAGGGAGAGGGAGAGAAACAGTCAGATAGACGGAGACGGAGTGAAACAGAGAGAGAGACGAATAGAAAGTCAAAGAGAGGGAGAGGGCGGGTCAGACAGATGGAGACGGAGAGGGAGAGAGAGAGAGAGATTCTGATAGAAGATAGAAAATGGGAGAGAATATCAAAGAGACGGAGATGGAGTGGGAGAGACAGAAGGAGAGGGAGACAGAGTCAACTGATAGATAGAGAAAGAGCGAGAAAGAGAGAGACAATCAGACAGAGTGAAAGAAAGTGAGAGAGTTAGAGGGAGAGAGGTGGAGAGAGAGAAAAAGAGGCACAGAGAGGGAGAATGATAGAGACAGTGTTAAACAGAGGGTGTGAGTGTGTATGTGTCTGTGTGTGTGAGAGAGAGAGTGAGAAAGAGAAAGAGTCACAGTGAGGGAGTAAAGTAAACAGTCAGACACAGGGAGAGGGACATGAGAGAGCAGAGAGTAAATCAGAAAGAAACAGACAAAGAGAAAGACAGAGAGATAGAGAGAATCAGGCAGAAAGAAAGAGAGATTGTGATGGAGAGGGGAAGACTGACAGACAGAGGGAGAGCACAAAAGAGAGAGAAAGAGAGAGAGATTCGGTCAGAGAGAGAGAGAGAGTCATGTGGAGAGAGAGGGAGAGAGTAAGAGTCAGAACGACGCAGGGAGAGAGAGATAGAGATTCTCAGTGATAGGGAGAAAGAGAGACAGACAGAGCGAGAGGGAGAAGAAGAGAGTCATACAGAGGGAGAGGGGAGATTGACAGCCAGACGCAGGAAGAGGACGAGGGAAAGTGGAGAAAAAGTCAGTGCGAGTCAGTTAAAGGGACAGGAACAGAGATAGAGTGTGTCAGACAGAGGAAGAAGTAGAGGGAAACAAATGCAGATGGATTCTGAAAGAGCGAGTGGGAGTGAGACTCAAAGGCAGACGGGTACAGAGATATAAAAGAAGAGAGAGAGAAAGTGTCAGATAGAGGGAAAGGGACAGAGAGAATGCAAGGCAGAGCGAGAAGGAGGGAGAGAGAGAGACAGAGCTCGTCAGACAAACGGAAATGGAGAGAGAGTGTCAGATGGAGGGAGAGAGAGTGTCTGTCAGAGGGGGAGAGAGAGTATCAGATAGTGGTTTGGGGGGGCAGAGAGAGAGAGGGAGAGAGAGAGCGAGAGAGAGAGAGAAAGAAAGTGGGAACGACAAAGAGAGAGAGGAGGGAAGTGGGAGAAAGAGAGTAAAACAGAGGGAAAGGGAGAGAGAAAAACAGTAAGAGAAAGGGAGAGAAATGGAGTCAGACAGAAGGAGACGGAGAGGAGACAGAGGGAGTCAAAGAGAGCCCGTCAAATGGAATAGAACAGTGAGAAAATGAGTGTTTGACAGAGGGACAAGGAGAGAGAGAATCACGGAGAGGGAGAGAGTTTCGGACTGAGGGAGAGCACGAGAGAGAGAGAGTGAGAAAGAGAAAGAGATTGAGTCAGAGAGAGAGAGTCATTTGGAGAGAGAGGAAGATAGAGATTCAGACAGAGAGGAGGGAGAGAGAGAGTCAGATGGATAGAGGGAGAAAAACGCGAGATAGAGTGAGACAGCGGAAGAGTCAGACAGAGTCACGGTCAAAGAGAGAGCGTGAGAGAGAGTGAGTGGTCAAGAAAGAGAAAGAGAGAGAGAGAGTCGGCCAGAGGGGGAGATGGAGAGAGAAAAATAGAGAGGTGTTTCAGACAGAGGAAAAGTGGGAGAGTGGAAGTCAGACAGACGTAGAATGACAGAGCGGGCGAGAATCAAACAGAGAGAGAGAGAAAGAGAGAGAAAGGGAGAGGCAGGAAGAGGCAGACGGAGATAGAGATTGTCAGGCAGAATGAGAGACAGAGGTAGAGTTAGGAAAGGGAGCGAGATGTGTGTCGATGTCAGACAGTCGAAGAGGGGAAGTGAGAGCAGGTCAAACAGAGGGCGAGGGAGGGGGGAGGGGGAGAGAGGGAGAGAACGAATCAGCTGGCGGTGTAACAGAGCGATGAAGAAGGAGAGAGATTCAGACACAGAGAGAGACAGAGAGAGCCAGTCAGGAGAGGTACAGAAAGCGTGAGAATCAGACAGAGTGTTACTTGGAGAGAGTGTGTGTGTCAGAGAGACGGAGTGTGGAGAAGGAGAAAAAGAGACAGATGCATGTAAGGCAGTCTGTAAGAGATTGTCAGACAGAGCTGAGGGGGATAGAGTGAGGCAGTCAGACTGAGGGTAAAGGAGAAACAGAGATCAACTGACATGGAGACAAATGGAGTGAGAGTGTGTCACAGTGAGCGGGAGAGTGTCAGGCGGAGGGAGTGGGCAAGAGAGAGGAAGGGAAACAAATTCAGGGATAGAGAGAGCCAGACAGAGATGGAGGAAGGGTGTGGGCGGCCGAGGGGGAGGTGAGAGATGGGGGGGTCAGAGAGAGATGGGAGAGAGTGAAAAACCTCATTGGGAGAGGGAGTGAAAGAGTATCAGAGCGAGCAAGAAGGTGAGAGAGAGTGAGTGAGAATCAGACAGAGGGGGAGGGGCAGTGATAGAGACAATGAGAACACTCAGGTAGAGTAAGAGAAGGCAGAAAGTCAGGCACAGGGAGAGGAATACCGAGGTAGAGAGTCACACAGAGGGAGAGAAAGAGACCTTGAGACAGTGTAATACACAGGGAGATGGAGGGGGGGAGACTCAGACAGAGGGAGAGTTGGAGAGAGACTCAGAGAGAGAGAGAGATGGTGAGAGCGAGAGAGAGAGAGAGCGAAAGTCAGACAGATGGTAAAGAGGAAAGAGGCAGACGGGGTGAAAGGAATCGAGAGAGTCAAACGAGAGAAGGAGAGACAGTGGGAGTGGAAAACAGACCGAGTCAGACAAAGCAGGAGAGAGAGAGAGGTAGAGGGTCAGACAGAGAGAGAGAGAGAGAGGGAGAGAGAGAGAGAGAGAGAGCGCCAGATAGAGGGAGAGAGAGTCAGATAGAGGGAGACGGGGAGTAAGAGCTAGTGTCAGATGGAGGGAGATGGAGCGAGAGAGAGACAAATAGAGCGAGCGATAAAGAGTCAGACAGAAGGGATGGAGAGAGACAATCAGACAAAGGTTTGAAGAAGAGAAAGAGTCAGGGAGAGAAATACAGACCAACAGAAAGTGGAGGAGAGAGAGAGTGCGAGAGACAGAGTAAGACAAATGGAGACAGTGAGAGTTAGTCGCAGCGAGACGCAGTAAAAGACAGAGTTCGACAGAAAGAGAGAAGGATTTTGAGTCAGTGAGAGGGAGACAGTCAGAAAGAGATGGGAGAGAAAGGATAAGACAATTGAAGGGGTAAGTGAGAGAAGGGGTTTAGAAAGAGATAAAGAGAGCTAGAAAACTCCGACAGAGGAAACAGAAGAGGGAGAAGTCAGACGAAGGAGGGAGGGATAGTCAGACAGAGGGAGAAGACTAGAGACCAGACAAAGGGAGAAGGAGAGAAACAGAGGGATACAAAGACTCAGAAAGAGGGAAAGATAGAGAAGGCAGAGAGACAAGGTGGAGAAAGTCAGACCGAGGTAGAGGTAGAGAGATAGAGTCGGACAAATGGAGAGAGTAAGAGAGTCAGACAGAATTAGAGGGAGAGTGAAGGAGAGGCTCATGTAGACAGAGACGGAGAGAATGAGAGTCAGAGAGAGAAAGAGGGAGAAAGAGAATGCCCAGCAGCAGGCGTACGAGAGATTTAGAGAGACGACCAGAGGAAAAGAATCAGAAAAAAAGAGACAGGGGATGTTAAAAATAGTTTGACTGGAAGAGAGAAAGGTGGAAGACTGACAGAGAGAGACAGAGATCGAAAGAGAGTCAGACGGAAGGAGGGAGAGAGAGGTTCAGCCAGAGAGAGAAGAGAGAGAATCAGGCAGTAGGAGATGGAGAGAGATCGTCAGACAATGTAAGGAGGGTAAACGATAGTTAGACAGAGGAAGAGAGAGGGAGACAGACAGAGAATGTCAGGCAGCGAGAGGTGGAAAGAGAGAGAGTCAGCCACAAGGAGATGGAGAAAGAGAGAATGAGACATGGTTAGTGAGAGAGATCACTCATCAGACAGAGGCAGTGGGGAGGGTGAGAGACGGTCAGACAGAGGGAGTGAGAGAGAGGCAGGTTCAGAGTTGAGCATGTCAGTTAAACAGAGGAGGAAGAGGTGAGAAAGAGACAGAGAAATAAAGTCTTGAGAGGGGGAGACAGAGTCAGAAAAAGGGGCTGGAGAGAGTATCAAAAAGTTGTAGAGGGAGGAGTAGAGACAGAAAAGGAGTGAGAGAATCAGACAGAGGAAGAGAGAGAGAGAGATCGCATTCGCCCCAGAGATAGATCGAGAGGTGGAAAAACAGAGTGTGTGTGTGTGTGTGTGTGTGTGTGTGTGTGTGTGTGTGTGTGTGTGTGTGTGTGTGTGTGTGTGTGTGAGAGTGAGTGAGAGAGAGAGAGAGAGAGAGAGAGATAAGAGAGATTCAGACAGAGAGGGAAGGGAGATAGAATCAGGCTGAGGGAGGTTTCAGAGATAGAGCTACAGGTGAAGTGAGACAGAGAAATTCAGACAGTATGAGAGGGCAAGTAAGAGATAGCCAGTCAAATTGAGAGGAAGGAGGGAGAGAGGCAGAAGAAGAAACAATGTCAGGCAGAGGGAGAGGGAGAGTGTGAGAGACAGTCAATGGGAGCGAGAGACAGGCCAAGAGGTGTAGAGGTAAACGGTGAGGGAAACACAGAAAGAAAGAGCCAGACAGAGACTGAGGATGATAGAGAGGGTTACTGAGACGGAAAGGGTGTCAGAGAGATGGCGAGAGCGAGGGCAAAACAGAGAAAGAGTGATAGATTTAGCAGAGGAAGAGAGTCAAGCAGCGTGACCATGGGAGAGTTGGAGAGTCGGAGAGTCATTCGCGGGGAGAAAGAGAGAATCAGAGTGATGAGATAGAATGTGTGCCAGACAGAAGGAAGGAGAGAGAGTCAGACAGAAACATATGGGAGAGAGAGAGTCAGAACAAGGTAAAGTGGGAGAGATAGACAGGCAGACAGAGGCAGATGGGGAGAGAGTCAGGCAGCGGGAGTGAGCGATTCAATTCAGATGGAGGAGGGCGACAGCCAGAGAGAGGGTATGAGGGAAAAAGAAAGAGCCAATCAGACAGAGGGCGAGAGGGTCAGCGTCACCCCGAGGAAACGGTAAAGGTTGAGAGGACGAGGGACAGGGAGAGGGAACGAAAGTCAGACGCAGAGAAAGTGTGAGAGAGCATCAGTCAAAGCGATAGAGAATGTGTGAGTCATAAATAGCAAAGGTGGAAAGTGAGGGAACGAGTCTGACAGTAACAGAGTGCGAGTCACACAGAGATAACAGCGAGAGAGGGAGTGAGACAGAGAGTTTGGGAGGCATGATGTGTCAGATAGAGAGACAGAGTGGGTAAAGGCGTGTGCTTGTTAAAAGAGCGTTGGAGAGATTCGGGCAGAGGCAAATGAACAGTGAGATAGAGAGAGTCACATAGAGGAAGACAGACGGGGAGACAGAAGGAGAGAGTGAGAGTCAAACAGATGGAGATGCTGAGGGAGAGTCAGACAGAGGTAAGTTCGATTCATGGAGTCAGACAGAGTTAGATAGACAGTGCGTAAGAGGCAGAGAGAGAGTGTGATTCTGTTCGCGTGTATGAGAGAGAGAGTGAGAGAGGGAGAGAAAGCGAGGTGGAGGAGCAGTGAGGGAGAGAGTCAGAGAGAGGAAGAGAGAGGCGGAGGGAGAGACTCAGACAGAGGGAAAGAGGACTTCAGACAAAGAGAGTGGGGCAGAGAGTCAGTAGAGGGTGAGAGAGAGTCAGACACAGTGAGACCAGCAGCGAGAGACCGTCAGTGAGAGGATAAGATGAGGTGGAGAAAGAGAGGTAGAGACAGAGAGAGAGAGTCAAACTATTGAAGCGGGAGAGACAGGTAGATAAAGGAGGAGATGAAAAGAGAGAGAGAAAGATGGTTCGACAGTGAAAGATTGGAAGAAAGACTCAGACCAAAGGATGGGGTGGGGGGAGAGAGAGAGAGAGAGAGAGAGAGAGAGAGAGAGAGAGAGAGAGAGAGAGAGAGAGTCAGGCAGAGGTAGAGGGAGAGTGAGGCGGACAGAAGGAGGAGTATGATAGCGATAGCGTCAAACAGAGGGTAAGGGTGAGAGATCGAGTCAGACGCAGGGAGATGCAGAGAGGGTCAGGTAGAGATAGAGGGACACACAGTCAGACAGAGGGAGTGGAATACAGCGATATTGCCAAAACAGGGAGAGGGAGAGGGAGTTAGAGAGATGGAGAGAAAGTCAGATAGAGGTAGCGGAAGAGTCAGAGGTAGTGTCAGATAGAGGCAGCTGGACCGAGTGAGAGAGAAATAGAGCGAGAGAGAGAGGGAGGGAGAGAGACAATCAGACCACGGACCAAATGAGAGAAGGTGTCAGGGAGAGAACTACAAACCATCGGAAAGAGGTGGAGAGAGGGAGAGAGCGAGAGAGTCAGACAAGTGGAGATGGATAGAGTCAGTCACAGGGAGATGCAGGGACACAGAGACCGACAGAGGTGAGAGGCAGAGGGAGAGAAAGCCTGAGTCAGAAAGAGGGGCTGTTTGCGTGCGTGTGTGTGTGTGTGTGTGAGAGAGAGAGAGAGAGAGAAAGAGAGACAGAGTCAGACACTGGGTGCATGAGACCGAGACAGAAGGAGAAGAACGGGGGTTAGAAAGAGAGAGAGAGAGTTATTCCGTGAGAGGGCACATTACATCGGAACAGGAGGTGGCTTAGCAGCCTGTTGGCCCAATGAGAATGAAAAGCAAGGGAGGTACTCAGCACCTAGAGCAAAGGATTAATGCCTTTGGACATGGATGGGCAACAAAAACTGGATGTGAAGGTGAGTGGTGTGAAGTTTCTTCAGTGATGTCGGAATTGCACTAACCTAGAAAAATGTGGGTAATCCATCACAGTCTGGAATTCAACCTTGTCGATGATGAAGAGGCTTCGACGCGTCATGGGGTGATTTAGTATTCACAATATTAATAGCCTCTGAAATGCTTTTGTGGCTGTTGTGTTCATGTGTCTGTCCAATCCAGTTGAACTCATAATGCTCAATTTTCAATGGTATTCGCCGCCCTTCTCATACCAGTATGTTTGATCGTGGGGAATTCAATGAAGGTTACAACATTCAATGTCAACTTGCGGAGTTGAAATTTTCTCTATTATGCGATTGTTAGTGCCCACATTTGTGTAGAGTGCATGTTATCTACCACCTGCCAGCTCAAGCCTGGATATTGTCCAGATCCTGTTGCATTAGACCATGGACTGTTTAGTACCCAAGGAATCGTGAATGATGAACACATCACTCTCAGCAGAGAACATCCTGACTTCTGACCTCATGATGGAAGGTAGGTCAGAAATGAAACCGCAAAATATGTTTGGCCCGAGTTACTACATGCAGAACACTGCAGATATGGTCTCGAGCGAGAAAAATGACATCAAACAACAATAGAGATCTTGATACATGTCAGAGAAGACCATAGCTAATGGAGAGCTGCCTCTGCATCGAGTTATTACTTGCTGTCGAAATGTTCTTGATGTCTTTCCATGACCCTCTAAAGACCACTAGGCCATCCAGATGTGTTGCACAGATCATTATCTCAGCCACAACTTTGTTCATGAGCCTTTTGAATGTGGCAGAATTTGAAGTTCATCATTCCAAAAGGCATCACTTCAATTTGAGAGAGTCCATTTGCGGTTTAAAACGCAGAAATGCCTTTCGCTTTCTCTGATAAACCCTGATCTAATTCTAACCCTAACCCATGCAGTAAGTCCAACTTTGTAATGTAACTTGCTTATCCAACTTTCTCTTTCCAGTCCTCCAAACTTCGAATTACGTATGAGCCTGATTTGTAATGGCATTGATCTTTCGGTAGTCCACACAAAATCGTTGAGTCCCTTCTGGTTTGGGACCTAACACGATCCGAAATCTCCAGTCATTCTGACTCAGTTCGATGATATAATCGATGAGAATCGCATTCGCATTCTTCAGGACATGTGTGACTTTGAAAGGTTTAAGTCTGTGTTGATTTTCCGGAACAGCATTCACTACTTCCGCCTTATACGCAATGGTATTAGTCCTCACCATCTTAGATCTGCATGTGTCCTCATACTGCTGTGACAAACATTTCATCTGGATTCTTCTCTCCTAAGACAGATCGTTCACTAATCTATCCCATTCCTCAAGGACCTCCCCATTCTTTATCGTATTTTGAGGCACATCGATCTCCATGGAATCTGAATGTGATTCATCATGCTGCAGTGTAGTAACTAACACCAGTTTTGCCTCTTCCTGTGTCTTTTGAAAGAAGTTTCACCTTTTTCACATGACGTATCCGATTCAGTTTTTTTTTTCTATTCGACATAGACTTTCCCTTGCGTGATAGTTACCTGGCTTAACTTTTTCAACATTTGTTATGGTTCACTTAACCTAGCATTGAAGGGCTCTCCTACCACTGGTACAATACTAATGTACCATTCCAGTTGGAGAAGGTCCAATTTTCAGAGTTTCCATCTGCCACTTGCTTCATTCTGTGCTCTGCCGACTGCAGGTCCTATTTAGCTCACTCAGCTACCCAATTCCATCTCTCCCTCACCTCAGAAACATAATCAATGTGTGAAATCTTCGCCCTCCATTCTGTCAATTGTTCTTGAATTAATTTCAATTAATTAATTTCAAATGACCTCTCACTTCATGTCCACATATTAACTCAAATGGGCTAAACTGAACAGATTTTCTTGAGGTTTCCCTTATAGCAAAAAATGTGCATTGAATACCTTTATTCTGATCATTCGGGTAACCCTGACAGTACGCTTTTAACGTGGTTTTCGGGGTCGGATGCCAACTTTCCAAACCTTCCCTGGATTGAGGATGATAGGCATTTTACTTAAAGTGCTATATCCCTAAGCTATCCATGCCTTCCTTCAAATCCGAGCAGTAGAATTAGAGCCTGGGTCAGGCTGAATCTACCTCCCTAGCCCATACTGCGTGAAGCAACCTGTTAACTCCAGAAGCAACATTTTGCATTAATTTTCTGAAATGGAATTGCTTCCAGCACTCTGGTAGACACATTCTTAATGGTTAGCAAGTGGTTTGTTTTCACTCTTTGTTTTATGAAGTGGAACTACATATTCAATCATAATTCACTTGAAAGATTCTTTGAATGCAGAAATTGCCCACAAAGATGGTAGTTTTTTTTTACTGCCTGTCACGAACCGATCATATGGCATGTTTGACATTTATTGCAAAATGCAACAACATCATTGTGTAGTCCAGATGAACAGAAATGTTTTTGTCCCTTAGCCAAAGTCTTCCTTAAACCTCCGTGACCTCCTACTGGTAGTTAACGTGCGACTCATAACACTTGCTGTCTGTATGCTTCTGCCAACGTAAACTGTAGCAATTCTTCCCATTTCTTCTCTGCAATAGCCTGCCGTGTCTCCCTTTCATCTTAAGATTCAATCTTTAAAGTAATAAACCACAATAATACATTCTGACTCATTTCCTGAGTAAGCATCTATGTTTGTATGTGTGTGTAGTCATATACTCACCTATTGACAGGATCAGATGATCATGAGTCACCGCACAAAGCAAATGCTAAAGAGAAAGATGAAGAAGTTGTGTTTCAGTTAGCGGATGCACTGTCCAGTCCAATGCGGCTGGAGAAATCTGAACATGCAGAGGGTCAGGCAGAAGTGTCCCGACCTGAAAGGCTGATGGACTTACACTAGAAGGATGAGACAACAAACCATATCTTTAATTGTCTCCACTTTCTGTTGTAAGTCAATTAGCTTTTCAGCCTTCTGGTCTGTTCAGGGTTTTTTCTTCCGTGCACTATTACATCAATGTGTGTTAGCTCATTGAACCTGAATTTCTTCGTCCTTCTCTTTTAACTTCCTGCTGTGACTTATGATTGTGGGACCTTGTTAATGTCCACTCTGGAAAAAACTCCAGTGTATTTTCCTTTTAACTCTTTCGTTCCCTGGTCGTCTTTTAACATCTCCACATCAAGGGGTATCAGTTCCACCTTACAAACGACAAAGTAGTTCCCAAGAATAAACTGTATTCCCAGAACTGAATGCTCTGTCAATCACTCCCCTGTTACTCCCCCAATCTTGAGTTGGCACTCCAATCTGATCTTATATTGGGGAACACTATATTTCTGTCCTACTATCGCACAAGTTAGAACTCTTTCGGTGACAGGACAGAAAAAGTGCAAATATATTTATGTTTTACTATTAGAGACGGATTACATCCAATATCTCTGAAAATTGAAGTTTTTTTCACTCTCCCCGTTCTTTCTGAGTAAACTTGATTCACAGACGCGAAGTCTTTATACAGATCAGGCACCGACTCCCCTACGCAGCCTCTTCCGAGTCTGTGCACTCTCTATGGTAAGCAATTACCAGTATTCTCTGCACATATTTTTGTCGTACAGATTCTGCTCTTCTCCCAATTCCTATCGCTCCCAGATGACATACTGCATGAAATACATGCTAAATATTGCCTTTTTGTACTAAAGCATATTCATCTGCCATCCCTGTCGCTCTTCTCATTCCCTGAAGTTGTTGTTCATCCACATGAATTATTATAATCCCTCAGAACCTCATTGGTCTTATCAATTTTTAAGGGTCTCACCTAAATATCAAATTTGCTTTGCTTCATTCTTTCGATATTAACATGAGTCTGTACTGGTTCCTTCTTTATGTCTCTGACCGGCTGTCTATATGCGTCTGGTACCAATTCATAAGCATATAGAAAGCGGTTCAGAGACATAAAGAAGGAACCAGTACAGACTCATGTTGATATCGAAAGAATGAAGCAAAGCAAATTTGATATTTAGGTGTGGGATCTGCATAAACTCTTGACCCCTCATCTGATCGCACTGCAAATGCCTCACGAGCTCCACCGACCTGTTTTGTCTGAACTAACATTATCTACAAGTTATCTGAAAACTGGATCTGCTGATCAACGTTGTCAAACGACGTAACTAGGTCTTCGACATTTTTCTCAACAAAAGGTGAAAAAGCTTTAACATATTTGTATACATCACGACTTTCTCTCTTCATCTTCATCCTATTAACTTAACTTCCCCAGCTAATTTTCAACTTTTGAATTTCAAATTCTCTCTTTCATTCTCTTTCTCTTTCATTTCTCATGACTCTGCTTTCCCTTTCTTTATTTTGTAACTGCATTTGTCTCAATTTTAATTTCAGTTTTTCTAACTCTACTGCGCTTGTTTGTTTCTCTAACACACCTAACTGCTTAACTAACTCATTTAAAATTTCAGGTTTCCTTTTGTACCTGTTTAGACCCAAATCTAACCTAATTGCAAAATCCAAAAGTACAGCTTTCTCTTTCTTTCTCAACTTAATTTCTAAATTTGGGATTCATCTTTAAACCCCATCTTTAAACCTCTTTATCAATCTTAAAAGACATTTTCCAATTTATGAATTAACCAATCACACGTAACCGTATGAAATAAATTTTCTCACCTACGTTTCATTTAAAGTTCGAGAACATGTATCAGAAAATGCTTAAATTTGGTGGGATTTTGAACACCACGTCTTGTCAAATCTCTCCAAATCTCAGACTGTATCTGTTGAACCCTGTCCAAATTAGAGACTGGAGCCTCCAAATTGTGGCGACATTATGTTGACATCCTCTGTTAATTCAACTAAATACCCAGAAATACTTACCTCACCTTGCAATCTGTTAAATTATGATTGAGAACGACCAAATTCTACCTTTTAAGAATAACAATATCCATTTATTCTTTAACTGAAATAGTGAGCATTAAACTAAAATAGAACACAACTCCAAACCCCCTTTCTCTTAACTCCTTATTATCTATCTCCAACTCGAC
The DNA here is from genome assembly GCF_020745735.1 of Hemiscyllium ocellatum. NCBI lineage: Eukaryota > Metazoa > Chordata > Chondrichthyes > Orectolobiformes > Hemiscylliidae > Hemiscyllium > Hemiscyllium ocellatum. The sequence continues at coordinate 863,919 of NW_026867625.1, forward strand.
ACCAATATATTTTTCCAATCAGATAAATCTAAAAATTACATCAAATTAATTTCAAAATCATACAATGACTGTTGTCGTCGGTGTTTTCCTTCTTCTGGTTGAATATCTCCCTGGGGGGTTTTCTTCCTTTTTACAGTAAGATGTATCATATGAAAAGGTGCATTTGATTGAGAATGTTTCAAATTGTCTCGATGGCAGTTACTCTCTCGCTGGCCGTTATTCGGTCTATCTTACAAACTGCCTGTTTTTTTTATATTAAACTCCCAACACTATATTGTCTGATTGGTTCGATGTTGACAAAAGCACTAAATTCAATCTCGATTGGGTCTTCTTATCCTGGGATTATAATTTAAACTGATTGTTTAAGTTCCAATTGTTGTCAAACCATCAACCAACTCAAGTTATTATTACACAGGCAAATGGTCTTTATTTTCAATTTTCTAGTGCACTCTGACACTGCTCGTTAGGATTACGACAGGCGTTTGTAAGCTCTCAGTTCAGAATAACATTCATTCTCTTTTTCACAGGTAGAGTACTGTCCTTAAGCTTCATAACAATTGCTCTTACTGAAATTAGTTTTCATTCTAAATTTTATTATTTGAGCTTAAGTTCTATCATTAGCTGTGGTGGTATTTGAATTAATATATTTACAGCAACAATTAGTTAACTCTGAATTATCTGTTCAGTGAAATTGCTATTCTGACGTGAAATCCATGTTCTGAAGTATCTGTAGAGACAAGAACAAGTTTGCAGTCTCACTATTGAAATCTGGAAGAGTGGCCAGAAGAGAAGTGGAAACATAATGCCTGTTTTTTAAATTACTGATGCTGGGTTATTTTACAATAGCATGGAGGCAAGAGGTGGAGACCAGGATTATTACTGGGATAGTAATGAACAAGTTTTATGACAGAGAAAATACCGAGATATGCGACAGGGTCAAGGCAAAAGTGGAACTAGATGATTTGAACAATCTCCTTCCTCCTGAGGTGTTCATAAGTGAAGAGTATGAAATTCATGGAAAAGGGTTGGAGTTTGTGATTGAAAATGAAGATAATAGCTACGTAACAAAAATGGAAGCTGCTAAAAAAATCTCAGAAGGTCTGTAGAGAGAAATCAAACTGATTGTTTCGGTTGGAGTGACCCTTCCTCAGAGGAATAGTCCAGGCATGCTTCCACAGATCCTTACACATATGCTGCCAAGTCTGCGCAGCTCTTCGAGCAAATTTTGTTTTTGTCTCTTATTTACAGTCTCCGCAGTTCTTTGGGTTGTACAATAGGTTTTTTTTTTGCCAAACATAGCTAACATAAATTTCAATAATCTTCGCAATGTTTGCAGAAGTAATAAATGAAAACTTACCAGGAACACCAACAATAGCGAGGATTGGATAATAACCCACTTGAATAATCATCAGTACACCTTCTATCCACAATCCTAGCCATGCCCAATCGTGAGAAAGGTAGTAAAGACCCCAGGACAAACTCCTGTCCATGATTGTAACATTCTGATCTATTGATTTCAGATTCTTATCCATGGCTGCAACATTCCCGTTTATTAATCTCAGATTCTTTCAACTCTCGACCTGGAGCTGCTGATGCCTGTCAATGTTCGATACGATAGCCCTGCTGCTACTGCGGGAAAACGGATTGAAATATGTCCCTTTTTAATAGAAGACTGAATCCCTCCAGTGACAAAATTCCATTGAGACTGGCATTGATCGCAGTCACTAAACAAATAGCTCCAGTCAATCCCTGTCAATGTACAACATTTTATTCCACAATAACACCTGGTCTCGGTTAATTACCACAACATTGAAATTGTTCCAGAGAGATTTCGATGCGGGATGGAGGGATGATGAGGGAGAATGATGGGTGCTTACTTTTCACAGACGATATGAGATGATTCTATTGCTTTGTGCACTCGCAATCCCGCTGCCACCCGCTTAAAAAAAGCAATAGCTTTTTCTCTTTCTATGCTGATATTTCCGCCGGTGGAAATGCTGCCAGTTAAGAAAGATCTGTGGTTGCAATTGACTACACAGAAGAAGTGTAGATGTAATGATCAAAGCGCATCAACCCATCAGGATTGTCTTCAGACTGAGGTCACAATGCGTTCCTCTCACTGCATTAATAAAGGCAACGTTGGATCGTAACTCACAATACACTTCAGTACAATTTCAGCGAATCTTTGCTTGGCATAATTTTGATTTAGCGCAATGACTTTTGGATGTTTTGATCTGACTGCGAAGACAACCGATATACGTACACCTACCTTTATCTTTTAAGCCCATGGATTATAGAGTCAGATACATTACATGTATATTTGTTGAGATCTGTGAACAGTAATTTCTCCGACATTCTATGTATTAATAGATATGACATGAAACTCTGAAATTAAACATATTACGCTATCATGCATTCACTATACAAAGGACTGGATCACACATAGGTTTCCAAAGCAATTCCGAAAGTACAAATACTTTAGTCAATAATCCAATTTTCTCTATTACTTCATCTACACATTTTCTCTCCATCTCATAATCAAATTCTCACACTCTTCTCTGTGTCCCATCTCTCTTGCCTCCCTCTCTCAGCTTTGTACTATCGATCACTTTCTTTTCCTCACGATGCATGTTTGCTCCCGCCATCATCCACATTTTCTTTCTCCTCAACGTCAACTTATTCAAGAATGAAATGCAGCAAGAAAACAAGGAGATTAGGAAGCCTAATGATTAACCGTGATTATGCCCCCATGTGAAATATTATGCCTATTTCTGGGCACCACAAAGTGATGTTGAAGGAACCAAGTGATGTTGCAGAAACAATGCACAGGGTAGAGGAATGTTAGTCAATTTTATGGAATGAAGAATTTGGGTCATGGTTGCAAAAAGGAATATTGAAAGAAGATATGGTGAAACTATTCAAAATCATGCCAGGTTTGTCGAGGATAGACCGAGAAAAATAACGTATCCAAATAATGACAGAATGAAGAGCCAGCGGCAACACATACCGTTCAATTGGTAAAACAAGCGAAATAAACAGGAGGGAAAACTTCAAAGCGATAAATATTTTGCATGTACTGCATGCACAGAGAGAATACAGAATGAACTCAAATCATGGAATTGCAGAAGATAGTTGAATTATTATGTAACAAAGAAATGTACAGGACTACAGGGACAATTCAGGAGGAAGATAGAAGGGATACAGCTCAGTCTGAGCTTGAGCAGATGCGAAGGGCTGAATGACCAACATCTTCGTGTAATTAATCAGAGACATACATTAAATGCTTTCGGAACCTGGGGAGCATGGTGTCATTATTAATAAATCATACTGCAGCTGTTCAAAAATATGGTGCGGCCACATTTGGAGTATTGTGGATGGTTCTGGTCACCACATTTCAGGAAGTATGTGAAAGCTTTGTAAATGGTTCAGAATAGATTTACGAGGATGTTGCCTGGTATGGAGAGAAAGTCTTACGAGAAAAGGCTGAGGGACTTGAGATTGATTTTGTGAGAGAGGAGAGGGTTGAGAGGCGACTTAATTGAGACATATTAGATAATCAGAAGGTTATATAGGTTTGTCAGTGAGAGCCTTTTTCCACGGATGGCGATGGCTAGCACGATGTGACATTGCTTTAAATTGTGGGGTGATAGATATAGGTCAGGTGTCAGAGTTGGCTTCTTTACTCAGAGAGTAGTAAAGGAGTGGAAAGCGCTGCCTGCAATAGCAGTGGACTCTCCAACTTTAAGGGCATATAATTGTAAACTTCTAGGCATATGGAAAAGAATGGAATAATGTTGGATATTTGGGCTTCTGATTAATTCTGCATTTCGGCACAACGTTGTGGGCTGAAGGGACTGTACTGCGCTGTAATGCTCTACGTTCTATTTAAAATGAAATGGATCGCCTGAACTTCGACAATTTACGACAAATTAACAAATTACTCGTTTGTTCTAACTTCAATTTAAATAAAAGGTTCCAATATGATACAAGTTACATTGGCTCAACAGCCTGAATTTTTAGAATCATTTCAACATCTAGACTTGACAAGAAAAGCAAAACACTCGGAATGAAACAAAAATATACAATGAGAAGAGAAACTGATGGAGATGATTAGATCACAGAATTTGAACATGTTGGAAGGAATATGAACTTTTTGTGCCAAAACGCTGTGTTCGACTCAAGAAGTTAAATTTGTTTCTACTGCACAAATGCTGCTAGAATTGCTGAGTTTCTCCAAAACTCGATTTCTATATTATCCTTTCTGGACGATGACAAAGCGTCTGATTTTAAACAGAAAAATGAAATAATTATTTCAGTAGACTGGCATGCATTAGGCTATGAACATTGAATTAGAAATTATGAACTTAATATATTGAAAAGTTTCCTCAATGTGGACGACATACCATTTTGTGATGACGTGCCATAAAAATGTTGAACTCAGTACATCTGACATCACAAATTCAATCCCCTGATAACAACTAATTGAAAATGATAGGGAACAAACTCTCAATGTAATGTCGGCTGAGGTGGCACTCATTCAGAAAGGTCTTACTTTTATGAGAGCTAAAGCGAAATGTTAAAATATAAGACATCTTATCATTTTAGTAGGAGATATTCTTCGTGTGTTTTGGAAGCAACTAGCAAAACGAAAGTCGATTTATCATCTCCAACAACTGTGCCGAATGTGATGGAAAGCTCCCATCTTGAACATCTATTCAGGGATACACACTCAACTCAAAATGACTTTAGAAGATTATCTGAAACAATAAAGAGATAAAATACAGCACATGGCTTATTTAAGCAATTTGTTCAAGAGGATTGGTGAGATTTGTTCTATTTGTGATGAGGATGTTTGACTAAGCATCATCACAGAAACGGCAGTAAAAAAAACTCGCCTCTGTAGGATGGGGAGCTCGTGCCATCCCGTTCACTGTGCATCAACCTATTGACTGCTCCAAAGGGGCGTTGCTAATTTCCACTACAACATTTCACCGATAGCCGTTAGTAACATAAGAATCAGCGGCTTCCATCTTACTAGTTGTAGACTGAAATCAAAATGAAAATCAGATAAATTAGGAGGAGCGGGGAAGTAGTGTGATACACATAGCAACTGCAAAATAGGAGGGTGAAGGGAGATGGTCATTGGAAGGATGTGCAACAGAATAATGGGCAATGCAAGTGAAGTAGAAGCATATGAAGATAAACGAGGAATGCAGGTGACGTGTTTGTGATAATGAAATGCGTGTACCTGGAAAAGAGAGTTTGGTGGGTGAACAAAAATGACTGTTCAGTAAAGTTGGCATCTTGTTCACATGCAAAAGTAATAAATTATCTCTCTTTTTTCTGACATTTGCTTCTCGTTCATACTGGATCTCTATCTCTTGTGTCCATAAAATGCAGGCAACATTTGTTTCTTCCTGGCTACCTTATAACCCTCAATCGCCTCAATTGAACCTTCACGCCTCATCTTTACATAGGCCGCCCTCTACCCTTTAACAAGGGATTCCAATTCCTTATTAAACCACGGCTCCCTCACACGACCATTTCCTCCCTGCCTGACAGGTACATACTTATCAAGGACACTCAATAGTTGCCCTTTGAATAAGCTCCACATATCAATTGCACCTTCCCTTGAAGCCTACTTTTCCAGGAT
>NW_026867625.1:976605-1047764 GCF_020745735.1 Hemiscyllium ocellatum
GTCGCCCAGCGAGTGATGTGCTTCAGAAATTTATGGCAGGTTAGTGGAGGTGGCAAAACTCATAAAACTTAAAAAGTACCTTGGTTGGCCGATTGATTCTTCATAAACATTCAAAAGCTGTTTGGCTACTGCGGCAAAGGCTGGCTCTTATCGGTGTATTACATTCTGTTAGGACAGTCTCAATGAGCAGAGGATGATATGACGTAGTGTAAAGCTGAACGATTCTATTCAGTAACATTTTTCGATGGAGCTAAGATGCATTGAAGCAAAGCTGGGACAGATCTGAGAAAGTGAATTCCCCATCCAGTTATTCTGTGCTTCTGCACATTATTTACTTTGAGATCTACTTTCGACAGTGAGAGATGAAAATGCACTATCATTTTCTTCGCCATTATTAGAAACACAAACTGCAAAAGCCATGATTTCCTCATTTGCTGCTGACCCCCAAACAGCTACAATGTGACAGATGAAGCACAAAGCTCCTTTAAAACAGAGTGGGTAATCTGTGGTGTCATTGAGATGGGGTGACCTTTGGATACTCAAATGTTGGCTGATCCAGTGCAATTTCATAACATCAGGTCAAAGTATACAGGACAGAAAATATTCCTTGTTGTATAGAGGCATCACTGGGACCATTTACATGACAACCCACAGCAATCCACCAAAGACTCTTGTGGACAAGTAAAGAAAACCATTGTCCGTGTCGGGGTATTTTGCAATACTGACATGTTAAAGTCCTTTCAGAGACTTATGGCTCCCTCGATGGACCTCAGAGTGAAGGTATAATTGAGACACAAGCCTATGACAGTCGCCTTCCAATAATATATTGTTGCAACATACAGTCGGCTCAAGACATCTGACTCCCACAGGACTTAATATTGCCTTGCACAATTTCAGAGCATGAACATATTTTTCCGTGACTCATACTTAGAATTACCAGTACACGACCTATCAGCAGGGAACTTGCTTTCAGCACAAGCAAGCGTTGTCATCCCCATATTGTCGTCACTACCACATATCCAGCTACTTAATCTCAGGATAACTAACCACAACTCCATTGACTGGCTACAACTTTCGCAGTCTGTGATCGCTCTTTCCATCCTACCCACCCAACCCCGTCCACACGATAAGTGTCATCTTTTCATAGCAGCTATCAGTTCAGAGAATGGTAACTGACCGCGAACCATTAGTTTTAGTTTCTCCCCAAAGATGCTGCTAAATCTTCTGATTTTCTCTCATAATTCCACGCTTTGGTGTGATTCAGTTCTTTCAGCTCTGTAGTTCTTTGTTTTCATGTCCCATACAAATATGAGAGGCATTTTCATCTTAACAATTGCTGCAGTTAAACAAAAAACACATCTTAGGGAATCTCATCAGTTTCACTTTTAAGAAAGTGGAGATGATGTTGTCTGTACAGGACTTTATTTCAGCCACAGCTGATCTACTGTCTATAGTTCTGTTTCCCATATGATAGAAATTTTGTGGTTGAATTGGAGGGCATGAGATCAGTCAAGATGGTGCCTGGAACTGTGCATTTCAGCCATGAAGAGAACGTTTCTTTGTGGAGCAGAGAATATCGAGGGCTAATGGTTTGTTAGATTAGATTTCCCATAGTGCGGAAACATGCCATTCGGTTCATCAAGGCCACACCGAACCTCCGAAGTGTAACCCAGCCAGACCAATTTTCCTCTGACGAATTTCGCTTGGCTGATTCACTAAGCCTGCGAGAGGAAAACTGGAGCACCCAAAGGAAACCTACGCAGACACGGGGGATCATGCAAACCATCGCACAGACAGAAGCTGGAATAGAACTTATGCTACTCGCACTGTGAGGCAGCAGTGCCAGCCACTGCGCCACCGTGCCGCCCCATGTTTGGAGGCATGGACAGAATAAAGAAAATGGGTTCCTCTTTTTTGAAGATCAAAAACAAGGAGGTGAGTGTCAGTTTAACGTGCCATGCAGGGTGTTCAGCACAATGTTTTCATCAAGAGCTTGGTGCAGGTGTGGAAAACAAAGCATGAGATGGTGATTGAGGCAACAAATCTCGATACCTTTCGCAAGTATTTGGATGAGTACTTCAAATGTCACAATAAGCAAGGCGATAAACCTGGAACTGGAAAGATAGTCTTGTGCAGTTAATGGTGTCACTTTGCTGACACAGTCTTGACACACTGAAGGGTACACTACTGCATACATCCATGATTATATGATTCATAATTTCAGACGTGCGGATGGTGCCTGATGATAAGGCAGTTTTGAGAACAAACTCCAACTTTTGTGATAATGCTCTGCTTCCATGCAGAACAAAATGCAGGCAATTAGCCAGAAATAGAAAAGCAATAAAAACTCTTTAAACGTCTAAAGCTGCGAAACATTGTTATGGTTTAACATAAAAATTGCAAACGTCACATCTTCCCATAACTCATGTCATCAAATGGAATTTCCTTCGTCAAAGATTTGAAATTGCAGATGTTGGTGTTCGGATGAAACTGGTATTTCTAAAAATCGTGAGCCACTGGGGTGACATTAGATTATTTTTACACACACACACACACACACACACACACACACACACACACACACACACACACACACACACACACACACACACACACACACACACACCCCTAATAGTCTTCATGTTCGATGGTGAGGTTTATTTGGTGACTTGTTCATTTACTGAAGGAGGAGATGGCTCCATATTAGATTACATGGAATTAATGCGTCCTTTACCAAAACAGGAAGTTACCAGTCTTTCCCTTGATTTTAATATCCCCTTCCACGTTCAGCTGCCCACCCCCATCTCTTCTCGCCCAGCCACACGACCTATTTCAGTTGTAGCTGTCTTATTTACCAACAAACCTAACCCAATTTTTGGGCAATTCACCCAAAACCGATATATATTGACATTGTGAATGCGCATCTACCTAAATATATCGCCTTCTGAGGGTTTCAGATTCAAGCAATCTTCCAGGCCATGAATTCCACATTCCTATCATTCGATTTTTTTTCCCATCTCTTCGCATCTGAACTTACTGAAACTTCGTTTCTCTCCACATCATGATCTATTTATCTGTGCACCAAATGTAAACTCCCTCCTGTCTCAAACATCTATCCCTCTCATCACTGCACAATTCTCATTAACCTCTACCATCGGTCTCCTCCACACTCTTCCTCTTCCCTCCCTTGGAGGGTGGTGGCCCTCAGATTCAACCAAAATCACTCGCCTCTGTCTCATGCAAAAGCAGTCAGATGGTTTGGTATAAATGTGAGAAAGTCATAATTTACCTCAATCCAGTAATCGCCCTTGTCTACAAATTTTTAAAATGATTATTCATGTTTTCAAAATTCATCCAAATATATATGACAGAGAGTGTCACCTAAAGCAATTAAATATCCAAATGCGCGCATTTGCGTGATGAACAATAAGTGAACAAGACAGTCCAGTTGTTAATCGTCACTTTTAGCTTTCAATGTTAATTTGATTTATTTAAATAGGCTTTCAGTGATATGTTCCTAAGGCAGGCATATATTTTTTAGGTCAAAGGTAAACTCTGTGGGTCGCATGTTGATACACTGGTTACAAATACAGTCTCGAAATGCTGATGGTATGGGGTCGCTTCGAGCGTTGTACGTTTGTTGGTGTGGAGTTTGCGAGATCTCCCCATGTTTGTGCAAGTTTTCACTGAGCATTCCGGTTCCCTTTCATTTTGCAAATGTGAGCAGGTTTAGTGGATTGGCCAAGCTAAATTTTCTGTTTTGGGAAGGTGAGGATGCTTTACACTTGCAATGTAATGGGAATGGTGTGGGATGGTGAGTCTGGATGGGATGCAGATTTGATTGGCGAAATGCACTATTTCTGCGCAGAATGGGTTGTAACCTCATTGAAAAGCAGAAAAGACTCGAGAGGTTGAAAGCTGTATTCCTGTCCAAACGTTCGTAATGGCTACCTGCATATTTCTGAAGTCAGCGCCATTGCTGGGAATCTGCAGCATCTTTTTTCCAATACTTTAATTGTTGTGATTCGAATTGAACAATTTAGCATCAAGGCTGAAGTTAACTTATCACGGCAGGGAATTAACTTTTTGTCATAATTTTCTACGTTGACTTGTTTTCAAGAAGTTAAATTTAGTTGAACAACGTTATAATCTCCGTTTCCCCAAGGGAATCGTACAGGATATAAATGAAGCTCTTCAGTAAAGTATCACTTTGGGTTTTGATAGAGAAAGATTGAGGACAAGAGGAAAAGGCGAATGAATTAATTTTGAAAATGCATCTTCCAATTCAGCAGGTGGTGAAAGTATATTACATGATTCTCGCTGTCATTGGTGTCCCTGGTAAGTGACTGTAAGCATTGAAAAAATGCACCCTTGTTGATGAACGGTTTAGCACAGCCCATTTACCTGTCCCGCACATTTTTGTGTTGTGGGAGGAAGCCCATGTAGGCTAGAGGGGAATGTGCAAACTCCAAATAAACAGTAGCCCAATGTTGGAATCAAACCCGGGTGCCTGGCGCTGTGAAGCACAGCAGTGATAATCACTGAATCACCGTGTCACCCTGACGCCTGTATGGGTATATGAATAGGAACGGGTTGGAGGGGTATGGGCCGCGCGCTGCCAGGTGGGACTAGATTGGGTTAGGACATCTGGTCGGCACGGACGGGTTGGACTGAAGTGTTTGTTTCTGTGCTGTATATCTGGATGACCTTATGGCCCTGACAGCGTTCGTGTCGTACTGTTGGTTTTCCCCTGTTTTGATTACTCTTGTATTTGGCCTGATGAGACCAAGAGAACACACTTTATTTTAAAAAAAGCTTTTTCTTCAACAATACTCATTTTTTTGTCAAAAACGACGTTGTCTGCAATTATTATTTTCTCTATTTTGCTTTACTCCCGGATTTTCTTTCCCGTGCAGTGGAGTGAAAAATTATCGTTGGATTCAAAAGTTCTTTATTTTCAAGATATTCCTCTGACTCCTGTTGAATAGAGAAACAGATATTAACTAGTTAATGTGAATCAGTTTGTTTACTTGGCAGGATTGTCTGTGTTGAAATGCAAACTGATGGCTACACTGCAGCTTCAATTCTGCAAGTTGAGCTTACTTTGGACGTCTTTCCTTTTTGACCTTTGCCCTTCGTCTGAGGTTTGGTAACCGTCAGGTTAAAGTCATCACATTCCTGATGACGGACGTCTGCCCGAAACTTCGACTCCCCTGATTCTCTGACGCGGCCTGACCTTCTGTACTTTTTCCGAGGCATACGTTTTGACATTGAACTCATGACAGTCTCTTCAGCAGAAAAAGCAGGCTGAACTATAGTAAATATAACACGTTTTATTGCATGTCGATGACAAATTCGTTTCTCTCTTTCCAACAAAAATCCACTTTTCGTGAAACATTTTCTGACTCTGTTGGAGAGTTTTAGTTACGGAGAATAATTACACTGACTGGGCTTGTTTTCATTAGGGCAGAGGAGATTGACACGACACATCAGTAAGATGTAAATGGGTACAGCAGATGCTGGAAATCAGAGTCAAGATTAGAGTGGTGCTGGAGAAGCACAGCACGCCAGGTAGTATCCGAGGAGCAGGAATAATAGACATTTCAGAAAAAGTCCTACATCACGAATGAGAATGAAGAGCTTTTTCCCAAAACATCGAATTTTCCTGCACCTCGGATGTTGCCTGACCTGCTGTGCTTTTCCAGCATCACTCTCATCTTGACATTAGTAAGATGTATAACATTATGAAGGGTAACATAGTACACAAGAAGGAGTTTTTCTCTGTTGTGGGCGACATCAATGACCAGGATATATCAATTCAAAGTAAAAGGCAAAATATTTAGAAAGGATGTGAGGAAAATACATTTTTTTTCCAAGAGGGTGATGAGAAACCAGAATTCACTGCCTGTAAGTGTGATAAAGACAGTAACTGTCATAACACTTTGATTGTTTTTTTTCTTGAAGTGTACTTGCTATGCTAGTAATTCGGTTTAGAATATTTTTGAGGGAGTTGTCGACCACAGGCAGATTTGACCAAAAGATCTTTTTTGATGGTGTAAATCCATATGACTACCTGAATCAATTTTTGTATCTGCAGATGTTTGCTCTGCTGGCAACAGAAATCAACCCACATAGTTTTGAAATTTCGTCAGCCATGTTGATTAAACTCTGCCCTTGTTTTCTTCAAAGGAATTCAGCATGATCTTAATTTCGGGGATTACTCTTTGCAATTGATAACATGAGCTGAAAATGTGTTGCTGGAAAAGCGCAGCACGTCAGGCAGCGTCCAAGCAACAGGAAATTCGACGTTTCGGGCATAAGAGCCTTTCACCCCATTCCCTTTTTTACTTTTCGGTGTTGAACGAGAAGTACAGACTCTGACAAACTGAGAATTGAATGCATGGTAGATGTGTTGGATCTGGAATTATGAGATCTGTAAAAAGTAAGTCTCCATCCCTGTGACTCTGCCCTCCCTCCAAAAGATACAAACATTAATCTCACTGCAAGCATTTCGGACTCGCAGCCAACTACAGAAGAGAACAAAACAATGCTAGTTATTTTCTGTCATTTTCCCCTTCTCTCCTTTACAGTGAATTTGCTAGGAATTGCGATCACGTCTCGCGGGAATTGTGGCCTCTCTACTTGCACCTCTCATTATCTCAAGGCAATGGCAACGGCGGATCTACTTGTCATTATTACAGGAGATATATTGAGACAAATCAGTAATTATTATTTCCAATGGACTTTCCTGGACTTCACCCCTGTGTGTAGTTTTATTGCTGTCCTGGTATCTGCAGCGACAGACTGCTCTGTCTGGCTCACTGTTGCATTCTCCTTTGATCGATTTGTTGCCATTTGTTGCCAACAGATGAAAATAAAATACTGCACCAGGAAAACGGCTGCCATAGTGATATCAATAATCTGCATTTTACTCTGTTTCAAAAACATACCTTTCTATTTTGTATATGAACCTTGGCTAATAGTCGACAATGTACCCTGGTTCTGTTCTGAAAAACCCAGTTATCTAGATGGATGGTCTTTGATTGGTGCGATAAGGTTTTAACTCCTTTGCTGCCATTCACTTTAATTCTATTCATTAACACTTTGACAGTCAGGTACATTTTACAGGCCAGTAGAGTCCGTAAAGGACTGAGAGGTCTGAGAAAAGGGGGAAATAACATGACCGAGAGATGGAAAGCAGAAAGAAGTCTGTGATTTTACTTTTTAGTCTATCTGGCGTGTTTATCCTTCTGTGGTCAGTGTATGTAATTGAAGTGACAGACGATACCGTAACAGAAAAAAAGATCCTGGGTATTATACTGTGTCTGAACTTATTTTCAAAAAGTTGGAAGTATGCTGCAAAATTTGAGTTGCTGTACAAATACGTTTATTTATGTGGTGACGCAGTCTAAATACAGAGAACAACTCAGTGCCGTGGTGAAAGTTCCTGTCACATCCAATATTCACCTAATAAAGAAACACAAGTACTGAAGCCTGATCAATGGCAAACTAACAGCACATTCTTCCAAGTGATTTCACTGCTGCGTCCCCCAAAGGGGCTTCTCGTTCTACTGGTTGAGAGAAACACCAACCCTTTAAGTGTGAAGAACAGAAATTGTTGAAGAGACTCACCATATCTGACAGCATCTGTAAAGAAAGAGCACAGGCGAGATTTCGAGCCCAGTGATCCTTCTTCAGAACTCGTAGCTATCCTTTAACTATGTCTACTGCCAACTGGATTCGGTCAACCTGTAAATAAATGTGGTGTAATCAATGCAAAGTTGCGATTTCTTTTGTCAGAATTATTCCTATTTAATTCCTTCACTGTGGGGAGTATGCGTTTTATAACTGAGAGCTGTTGTTTTATATCTGCGATAATATAACAACGATTCGAATTGTTATCCGCCACTGAGTGTTTCATGGAGCTCAAGGACGTCTATCCCTTCCTACATTGTTGCAGACAGTCTATTTAACTAATTGATAAATCGTAGTCTTGCACTTTGATATCCGTGCAAGTACAACGCCATGCCGTTCTTTATATGTGCATGTGCTCGAGTATGCGTTTGTGTTTCTTCCTGTCTGTACATGATTGAAGATTTTTTTGTCAAGCCAAAACTCTGTCTGTTAGAACACGTCCAGCTCTGTTGGTTTCTGCTTTCAGTTGTGCGTATCTTCATGCATACCTGTGTCTGTACATGTATTTTTATTTGCATGTTTCTTTGTGTGTGTGGCTGTGTTGGTGTGGAAATATTTCTCTGTCTATGTGTGTCAGTATTTGTATGAGCCAGCGTTGGTCTGGGGTGGACAAAGTTAAAAATTAAACAACACCAGGCTATTGTCCAACAGACTTATTTGGATGCACGAAATTTTAGAGCTCTGCTTCTTCATTTCAAACACCTGATGAAGTAGGAGCGTTTCGAAATCAAATGCTTCCAATTTTACCTGTTGGACTATTACCTGGTGCTGTGTGATTTTTAACCTCATGTGTGGGCAGTTTTGCGTGAATCTGTATATGGTTTCGTGTTTAGTGGTCCCTTGTTATTGTGCGTGTACCTGTGTTTTCTGTGGCTTTGCAAAACCACTGATAGCGGCTGTGTGTTTATGTATGTCTTGTGTCAGAGTATCTGCATTTGTGTGTATGAATTGTGGTGTGTATTATTTGTATGTATGTTGTTTTCTGTGTGTTTCTGTGATTTTGAGTGAATGCGTGCAGACACGGATATTCACGTTGCTTCCTCTGTGGGTCTACATATGTCTTCGTTTCGATGTATTTGAGTGCCTGTTTATGCGTGTCTATGAATGCATCTGTGCATCTGTCAGTGTGCATTTTATTGAAGTGGATGGGAACAGTCCAGATCATCCGTCCAGGACGATGCCTTTTTGATTGTTTTAAGACCATCCTGATTGTGTTTGAATGCAGAGAGGAATTGCACCTTTATGGAGAAGAGAAGACGGCTGGTGCTCACAAACTGGAAATTTTCTGTTCATTCTAAATTGTCAAGATCAACACAGAGCGGATTGAAAGCTACTGGAGAGGGGAAAGAAAATGGATTCTAGGAGTGAGGAAATATGTTCTGTGTGACAGGAGAATGCAGAAGGAATGGACTCAATTTAAAATTTCTGCTCCATCTCAAACGTTCACGCTGTGAATACCACAGTTAATAATAGAGAAGTGGAAATCCTCTGTCATTACTTTATAGCTTTTACATTTCAGTGAAATTTGCCCACAGATCTGCTCGTTTGTTCCTCTCGGATTACAAGAGGCTTCTATACTGCATTTCAAACAATGTGATTGCTCTTCGTTGGTTTTTAATTCTGTGCCATATGATTTTAGTTGGGTACCTTCCATACACAATCCTTCCTTAACACTGTAAAGCATTTCCTGATAAATATTGCGACACTGTCTTCCCTATTCATCTGTTTCCCTGACTCACATGGAGCTCCGATATTATGGGGTATTGAGCAGCCCCTTTCAAATAATGTTTCGGTGATAACAATGACATCATTACTCTATCTTTTAGTTTGGGTAGTCAACTCATCTGTCTTGTTTTGCAGACTACATCCATGAAAATTAATATTAGCCAACTTTAAAATTCCAGGTATGTTCCAGCAGAGATGGGAGCAGGACAAATCAATATGTTGAGCTCCAGACATTGCCTATCCCAACGATATTGATTCTCTAATTCTGCGTCCATACGTATCAAAATGTAAAACAAACAGCAGCGATGTTAGAGTCGACTGGATTTGAAACCATGGAGTATGCTAGTTAGCACTGTTTCCGTTTTGACAATTGCATTCACAATTTTAGAATATGAAAAGAAACAGTTCAGAGTTTTGATCCTTGCTTTATAACTGTGACAATGTTTCGTTCCAACTTCTGGATGTCACTTGTCAGCTGCAGGGACATGCTCCTGACTGTCGAGTCTCCTAATTTCAACTGTCTCATCCCGCAAAGGTTATCTTGAAAAAAGGAAGATTAAACGTTCAAAGTTTCTCTCAATCAGGCTGCCTGAAAAGTTACAGATGTTTGTGATTTCATCTCACTGTCATTGAATCCCCTTTTTCGAACGAGTCCACGTTTCTCTCAATTGCATCCTCAACGAATGTCGGCAACAAGCAACGAAATTTGTGATAACCAATCTCTAGTTAGGAATAGGCTCATCATCTAAATTGCGAGACGTTCTTTCAACCGATATCTTATCTGAAAGGCAAAGCGAGCAGTGTTCAATGGGAGAGACATCATTTATCAGCACGCATCAACGTTAAATTGGCGTATTCATGAGAACTGAAAATGTGTTGCTGGTTAAAGCACAGCAGGTCAGGCAGCATCCAAGGAACAGGAAATTCGTCGTTTCGGGCCAGAGCCCGCCCGAAACGTCGAATTTCCTGTTCCTTGGATGCTGCCTGACCTGCTGTGCTTTAACCAGCAACACATTTTCAGCTCTGATCTCCAGCATCTGCAGACCTCACTTTTTACTCGACTTCGTCATGAGAACGGTCGTTACTCAAAGCCTTCATGAAAATTTACAAACAGTCTAACGTTGCCACACAAAATTCAGTGTTATGTTCTCTTCATAATTGACAGTCTGTCTATCACTCTTCGTCGTGCATATCACATGGTTCAACTGCTGGCTAAACACAGACAGCAGGCACTCCAGGAGCCCAGATACTTTAATTAAAACATGGTGAGGCAGGATAAAGGTGAATAATTTTTGTTCTCACTGTATTATATTGTAGTCTAAACCCCTAATTTTCGAATCAGTTACCTCAAAATGTGCTTTCAGAAAATGAATCAATGAACTTTCAAAGCTTGAAAGCCGAAACCTGCACAAACATTTCCGCTGAATCTCACCCGATCTGGCAGCATCTGTGGGCAAATGCAGAGTTACCGAAGAAGAATGCTTCTGAAGAAGTGTCACTGGACTTTCAAGGTTCATACTGTTATGACCCGACGAATGTGAACACAATCTGCAAGTTATGCAGGAACGTGACAAATTTCCCCATGTAATAAAATATACAAACCCGATCTCGTGAATTTCACCTCGATTTTATCCAATCCTTGTCCTCGATAGAAACTCTATTCTATGATATCAGTATAATTTTGATAGGCACATCTCCCTATTCCAACGTTACCTTTGAAAGTCCAAATACACTTTGTCTCAATAAATTACAAACTCAGTCTTTTTTCTTCCGTCTATTCGTCCCCTGTATCAAAATCGAAAGAGTCATTTGCTGTACCTTCCGGTCCTCTTGTTAGAAGTCCATCTTCTATATATCTTTAAGAAACAAAGATGGAGAAAGAGAAATCCACTCGGCCATTCCAGCTTCTCCACATCTCAATAGGTTTGTGGCTGTTTTATTTTCTGTTTCAGCTTTGTGTTATGAAGAAAGTCCAGATAGTCCGGGCCTCCCTCCTCTGGAGTTTAACAGAGTCAGAGGTGACTGAATTTAGACACGTGAGATTCACAGGGGACTTTACCAGGTAGAGTTGGAAAGAGTGTTCCCTTTGGTGAGATAATCTTGAACGAAATGTGCAACTATTTAAGATCAAGGTAAGAAAACGTTTTGGTTTCTGCATCAGCAATTGTGGGTCTTTGGAATTCCCTTGCCCAAAAGACAATGGATGCAGTATATTTCCGTGTGTTGACAGCAAAATTGGTTTGATTCTTGATTGCAGAGTTGGTGATATAATCTTAGAGGAACGTGGAGATGATCTTAAAATCCGTGTTCATTTTGAATGACGAGGCATTCAAAGTGGGTTCTTCGTATTCGATGTTGACCTGCTAACTGTTGACTAACTATTTAAAAGAGGCAGGGGAAGGTTCCATGAGATGGAGTACTTGATGGGGGTATATGATGAGTACATTTCTATTCTATGAGAAGAGGTTTGCCCGCGTCAAGTGACAGAAGGGAATGCCTAGTCCCTGTCACATTGCTGAAATCAGCACGTTTGCATAATTGCCGTGTATTGGATAACTGTGAGCATGGTGAGTCTTTCAAAGTTGGGGATGGTCCACAGCCAAGAAGTACTCATCTTCCTGGCAAATTCCACGTCACTCACTGGCTCACGTATTGACCATCTACTGAAGTTGTAGCAGAGAGGGAAATTAGAGTGAATTGTATCAAAGTGGGGAAAGGAGACTGAGTAACAGAAATATGGACAGACAAGCAGAGACAGGGACTGGCAGGGAACTGATACAACAAGAAATGCTGAAGCAATGAGGACAGACATGAAGGACAGGGATTTAATAGAATGAGACAATAACAGGTGGAGGTAAATGACAGCCAATAGCAACATGGTAGAGGAAGACAATTACTGACAGGGAAGAGGGAAAATGTGAGATAAAATGAGATATAAATTGCACCAGGCAAACTGTATGTGACAAATGTGGCAGTACAATATTGCTATGCTCCAATCCCCCAACTCAGTAAATTTGAAAATCTGGGGATGTCAAGAAAATGGAATCCGTTTCTGCCCTCTTTGTACAGCCGGGTCTCTCACTGACTTCATCATGATTGTCGCCCCCTCTTTATTCTCTATCGAGATGTGTGGGGGATGGAGGGGGCCGGTGTGGTTGAAGAAGGGTGGTTGAGGTGCTGACACAGATGGTACCTAACAGTGTTAACCAATGATTAAAACCCTTTCGTTTTCGTACTCTCCCACATCTACACCCTTTCGGTTCTCTTAGAATTTCGTTAGATTCCATGGTATCCCAGCTATTTTTACGAATTGCAGTGAGTATATTCCTAACTGATTCAACTTCTCCTCACACTTCAATACCGTCATCCAAGGACTAAGTCCAATAAAACTTGCCACTGCTCCTTCTATAGCAGAACATCCTTCATCACACAAAGTGAACAAATCTTTGCATTACACTCGTTTGTAGTTTAACCAGAGCAATGTACAACTGAATCATGGTACCCTTTCCCCTCTTTTCGAATCCTTTCACTGTGAACGCTAATTTATGATTTACCGACTTCACCACCTGCTGCCCGATATGTTTAACTTCAGTGACTGATGTATGAAGTCCTTCAATCATATTTCACTCTGTCACTGCACCACGCCTCACAGTCAATAATCCCACTTCACTCGATCACTTCCCCACATTTTGCTTAGTTCCTACATCTCAAACTCCACAGTCACCACATCACATTTTCCTAAGTTACTGTATCACTCTCACAACATTTTCTGCATTTCAATCCCTCAAAACCTGCAGCCTACTCACCTCAGTCAGTACATTCGACACCCCGATCCGTCCGCATCTCACACTCCTTAGTGGTCTTCATTTTCAGCAGTAGCAGGAGCAGTGAGAGCGAGGACAAGGGGGCTGCAGGGGAGGCAAAGTTCCCTCGAAAAGGACAAAACTTGAGCATCAGCCACCGTCCTTTTTAGCAGCAGTGAGAGAGAAGGTAAGTAGGAGCGGTAAAATTGCACTCCGGGAAGTTGAGTGAACTGATACATTTGGGCAGCGGCTGCACCAGAAACACTACATCCACTCACCTTTCTCTACCTCCTCGAAACAAAACAAGGACTCTGTTGTATGTCAATAAGGTAAGTTTTTCTGTTACTTTTTTGTCGTGTGATTGGCATTGTTTACTTTTTTTCCATTTTCACTTATCGATTATTTGATATTCAAGCTGCAAAAACTGAGCTTAATATTAAAAATGCTGGGGGATCTCAGATCAATGTTATGCTTCTCTTGCTCAATATGGGACCTCAACTACGCAGCTGATGTCCTTGGCACCTTCAAGTCCAGAAAATGTGTCCAGGTACACATCTTGTTAGACCGCATGAAGGTTCTGGAACTGTGGATGGACTCACTTGGGAGCACCCGCGATACTGAGCAGGTCATAGAGTTAACATTTAGCGAATTGGTCACTCTGCAGATTACAATTACTGAGGGAGAAAGGTAATTGGTGACCAAAAGGCAGAGAAAGAACAGGAGGCAAATGCAGATGTCCCCAACAGTCACCTCCCTCGCTACCGTTTTGGAGAGGTGGCTTACCGGGGAAAGCAGTAGTAACCAGTTTCAGGCCAGTTGCCTGTGCTATATAGAATGGTGGGAAAATGATGTGAAGGGCGGTGGTCATGCGGGATACAACTTTAACGGGCGGAGTTAGGCAAATCTGTGGTCACATTTGAAATGCCCGAATGATATGTTGCCTCCCAGGTGCACAGGTAAGGGATGTCTCAGAGTGACTTTAGGACAATCTGAAGGGGAATGGTGAACAGCCAGCTGTCGTGGTGCATATAGGCAAAAATCAAAGAGGTAAGAAAAAAAGGGATGAGGCCCTAAAAACAGAATTAGAAAGTCGCCACAGTGGTAGTAATCACCGGACTGCTGCCAGTGCCACGTGCTAGTCAGAGTACGAATGACAGAAAAATCAAGACGAATGCGTGGCTTGAGAGATATTGCATAGAGACGGATTCAGATTTTTGAGGCATTGGAACTGGTCCTGGCGGAGGTGGACTATTGCAAATTGTATGGTCTACACCAGTGCCAGACTGGAACCAACGTCCTCGGGGGTGCTTTTGCTAATGCTGTTGGGGAAGGGTTTAAATTGATGTGGCAGGAGATAGGAAGCAAATGAGGGGGTTAGTGGACATTAAGGAGGTAGTAACTAAAGCCTGTAAGGAACTACATCATGAAGTCAGCATGACTAAAGGCAATTGCAGGCGGGAGCAGATGAATGCAAACAAACTGCTGGTCTGAGGTGCATTTGTTTTAATGCAAGAAGTGTAGGAGGTAAGGCAAATTACTTTGGGCTTGGATTAATACCTGGGAGAATTATGTTATTGCAATTACTGAGACTTTATTGAGGGAAGGGCATTATTGGCAACTAAATATCCAAGTCAATTGATGCTACAGGCTGTATAGAGAGAGGTAAAAGGGAGAAGTTGCATTACGGGTCAGAGAGGATATCACATCTGTCCTGAAGCAGGGCACTATGGAGGAATCTAACAGTGATGAAATATGGGCAGAGCGCAGAAACAGTAATGGTGCAGTAACAATACTGGGGTTGTATTGCAGGCCTCCCAACTCCAAGCTTGAGATGGAGCTTCAAATATGAAGAGAGATCATTGGAAGGTGTAGGATCATCAGGGTGATGGTAATAGTAGATTTTAATTTTCCCAACTTTGACTGGGATCAAATTAGCTTTGGAGGTCTTGATGGACTAGAATTTGTAAGGAGCATCCAGGAAGATTTTCCAAACAATATGCGAACAGTTCATCTCGGGAATGGGGCATACTGGACCTGCTGTTAAGAAATGGGCCTGGTCAGGAGGTTCAAGTTTCAGTAGGGATTACTCTAAACATAGTGATCTCAATTCCATAACTTTTAGAACACTCATCGACAAAGGTGAGGGTGTTCGTAAAGGACTAGTGCTAAATTGGAGGAAGGCTTACAAAACCAAAATTCAGCAGTCGCTGGGGAATGTAGATTTGGAGCAGTTATTAGACGGTAAATCCACATCTGATACGTCGGAGGCTTTTCAAAAGAAGTTGGTTAGAGTTCAGGAAAGATCGTTTCCTGTGAAAATGAGATATGGAAATGGCAAGATTAGGGAACCATGGATGGTAGGTGTAATTTTGAGTTTGGCAAAGAGGAATTTTGATGGATACATAAGTTCTAGGCAACTGAAGACAGATGAAGCCATGGAAAAATCTTTGGGAAGATCAGACCAATCTGTAATGCGAAATTAAGAGGGCTAAAAGTGATCATGATATATTCTTAGCAAGCAGGGTTAAGGAAAACCCCAAAACTTTTTATTCATATATAAGGAGCAAGAGGGTAACTAGGGGAGGCGTTGGCCCACTCAAGGACAAAGGAGGAAGGATATGCATGCAGTCAGAGAAAATGCGTGAGATTCTTAATGAATAATTTGCACCAGTATTCCCTGAGGAGAGGGACATGGCGGATGTTGAGGATAGGTATAACTATGCAATTACTATAGGTCAAGTCGACATAAGGAGGGAGGAAGTATTGTGTATTCTAAAAGGCATTAAGTTGGACAAGTCCCCAGTTTCAGATGGGATCTATATCCCGCGATGGCATGCTTGTCACAGTTGTGGTCAGCAAGAGTAACTGTGAGCCTTTTCAAGTCAGATCAGGAGGAAAATAGGGATATGTGATTACCCCAAATTTAGTCACCATCTTTAATGTGACAAGTATCCACATTATCGCAGGAATCGAAATTGTATACAGAACAGGTGGCAGATTCTTCAATCTTGCCTGTCGTGATTCCAAAAAACAAGACATCGATGAGTTCACTCATCAGGCTCCAATATGCAGATGACAACAGTGTTGCAGCACTCTCAGAAAACCACCGACAACAGCTCCTGACTGCTTTCAGGCGTGCGTACATGACGCTTGGATTATCATCAATTCTATAAAGATTCAAATCGTATACCAATAGTCACCACCTGAGACAAATCGTATAGAAAAATCAATGCAACTTGACAAGAAATCCCTGGAAAACTTAGAATACTTTCCATATCTTGCAAGTAACCTGTCCTCCAAAATTGATCTTAATAACGATATCTAACATCGTCCTAAATGAGCTGGAAAAAGATTTACGGATGTCTCCAAACATGAGTCCTTCATGATTGCTCTATCCAGACAGACCCAAAATGTGAGCGTGCAAAGTGGTGGTGATCTCAACGATCTTGTATGCATCAGAAACTTGGACAACATACCGACAACATCTGAAGG
The DNA here is from genome assembly GCF_020745735.1 of Hemiscyllium ocellatum. Lineage (NCBI taxonomy): Eukaryota > Metazoa > Chordata > Chondrichthyes > Orectolobiformes > Hemiscylliidae > Hemiscyllium > Hemiscyllium ocellatum. The sequence goes on from NW_026867625.1 coordinate 993,321, forward strand.
CATCTGAAAAGTTCCTCAACATTGCCTCCGAAACATCTTCAATAATTGTTGCAAAGATAGTAAAACCAACATCAGCGGGCTGAATGAGGCTAAAACAATAAGCATTGAAGCCTATGTTATCAAGAACCAGTTAAGATGCAGTGGTCATGTTTTCTTGATGAAAGATGAACATCTACTGAATTAAATCTCCTACTCCTAGCTTGAAGAAGGCAAACATAAGACAGGCGTACTCCAGAAGAGATTCAAGGATATTTTAATAACCAAGGTGAAGAAATTTAACACCCATATGAACAACTGGGAAACCAATGCCCAGGACAGGAAACTCTGACAAACCATCATCCGATAAGGAGCATCAACTTTCAAAACCAACAGATGTGCAGAATTAGAAGAAAAGAGAAGAAACATGAAAACAAGGCTGTCATACGCAAAGCTCGTTCTGCCATCTGGACTACATGCAGTGAATGTGGAAGAATTTTCAAAGCCACGTTGGAACTCATAACCCACCTGAGAGCCCATAAGAAGATCAACGGATTGAAACCCACAATCCTCAGACTCGAGGGAGGGCACAACGATTGGGAAGTGTATCGATCAGGCTAGAGTCAGTGTGAGTCTCTTTACAGTCAGTGAATAGCGATTGGGAGGTGTTTGGATCACACAGAATCACTTTAAGACTCCTTTCTGTCAGCACGTAGTTAGTGGGAGGTGCGTAAATGAGACCAGAATCACTGCAAGACTCTTGTAGTCAGCGCATAGTAATTGGGAGGTTTGTGGATCAGCTCGAATCACTGTGAGACGATTTACAATCTGTGTATAGCGATTCGGAGTGTCCAGGTGAGGCCGGAATCACTGTGAGACTCTTTACAGTCTGCATATAGTTATTAAAAGGTTTGTAGATTACAGCAGAATCACTGCGAAACTCTAACTATCTGGGTATTGCTAAGTGTTGCAGATCAGGTCAGAATCACTGTGAGACTCTTTATAGACAACATTTGGTATTGGGAGATGTGCAGATGAGCCCAGAATCCATGGGAGACCCTTTTCAGTGAGTTTATAATTATTGGGATGTGCGCTGATGAGGTCATAATGACAATGAAATTCGTTATGAGCGAAAATGAGTATTGCAGATGCAGGAGGTTAGAGTCGAGAGAGTTGTGCTGGAAAAGCACAGCAGGTCAGGCATCATCCGAGGAGCAGAAGAACCGATGTATCGGGCCAAAGCGCGATTCCTGATGAAGGATTTTTTTGCCCAAAACGTCGAATTTTCCTGCTCCTCGGATGCTGCCTGATCCGCTGTGTTTTACAGGACCACACTCCTAATCCAGTGTAAATCTCAGATAGCCTCCTTCTTCAAAGACAGCAATTTCCCTTTCCACATGGTCGACGATGCCATCCAGAGCATCTCATCCACTTCCCGTACCTCTGCCTTCAACATTCACCCCTCCAAACTCAACAGGAAAAGAACACCCTGTTGCTCAACTTCCATCCAACCAAATCTCCAGATACAATGCATTACCTTCCCCTATTTGTGCCACCTACAAACAGACCCCACCACCAGGGATATATTTCCCTCCCCACCCCGATCTGCGTGCCAAAAAGAACATTCCCCTTGTGACTCCTTTGTCAGGTCCACGCCACTGAACAACCCACCCTCCACTCCTGGCACCTACTCCTCCCACCACAAGAATTGGAAAAGCTGCACCCTCACATCCATCGGAGTTTTACCTGCACTTCCACACACGTTGCCTACACTATCTGTTGTTCCTGATGTCTCCTCGACACTGGGGAGACCGGACGCCAATGCGCGGAACACTTCAGAGGATATCTCTGGAACACCCGCACTAACCAACCCCACCACCCCGTGGCTGAACAGTATAACTCCCCTTCCCACTCCGCCATGGATATGCAGGTCCTGGGCCTCCTCCACCACCAAACCTTAACCACCCGACGCCTGGAGGAAGAAAGACTTAACTTTGACCTTGGGATCCTTCAACGCACATAGGATCCATGTGTATTTCACCAGTTTTCTCATTTTCCCTCTTTCAAATTATCCCAGTTCCAACCTTCCTAATCAGCACCGCCCCATCCTACCTGTCCAACTTCCTTTCCATCTATCTGCCCCACCCTCCTCTCAGACAAATCGTCTCCAAACCTTCTTTCATCTACCTATCACATTATCAGCTACCTTCCCCAATCCCATCCCTTTCCCATTTATCTTTCAGTTCCCTTGGACCACAAGCCTCACTCCTGATGCAGGGCTTACACAAGAAATGTCAATGTTCCTCTGATGCTGCCTGACCTGCTGTGCTTTTCCAGCACCACATTCTCAACTCTGACTCCAGCATCTGCAGTCCTCACTTTCTCTCTAGCGTTAATATATCCAGAAATTTCCCCACCAGACATCTTATGAAGCTGCTCTGTAATTTTATCCCTGGGACATATGCAGCCCCGCAGTGCTCTGGCAATACTTCCACGTACAAGGAAAAATTTAAAAAAAAGAATATTTATAATCCGTCCGTCAGTAACCCTCATCCATTCCACTGAGACTGAGTAAATATTCCATTTTACTACGAAATGAAATGCTATGTAAGGAAGGGGTTAACTGAGCTTCTTTATTCGGTGACTGTGATTCATGTCAGTCTCCATGGATTCTAATTATCCCAGTGGAGAGTTCACATCTTTTAATGATAAATGGGCACCGTTCAACGGGTTATCCCATAGTACGAGTGGGAACATCATCAACAGCACTAACAGGGATAAGCAGCTCCAGATGGAGAAGGGGAGAAGAGATCATAGCCTGAGAACATTAGACTGGAATGTTCCAACAATGGACAGGGGTTTATCCAATGATATTTCATCCCTTTTGATAAATTATATTTGGTATCCATTATCATGGCGGATCCATTCTGTTCTTTGCATTATTCAATATTTTTATTATCCTTTCCTGTCTATCGTTGGTGTCCCTGGTAAGTCTCACCGTCGAGCTATGTTTTTTTTCTAGAATTCAGTTATGACTGCGTTACTGTTCTTTCATATAGTCTTCACTTCTTGTGACTATTATTGTTCATGTTGAGACTCTGAATCCAAATATTGATTCCACAGACCACTATTAACTGCATCAGTGAACTTGTTCAGTTACTTTCTCCCTCCTTGCTTCTGACAGTGTTACTCATGGGTCTCTATGTTGACCTACTCAGTTTCAGATGTGAAACATTGTCTAACTGTCCTTGTTATTTAAATATTTGGAGTGTGGAGGTCATTGCCCTCTATTACGTTTACAAACTCTGTTTCCTTCCTGGGACTCCATCCCATCCCTGGCCAATATCTTTTATTTTCAATTTCATTTCTGGGACTTGGGAATCCCTGGCTGGCCAGCATTAATAGCCATTTCCTATCTGCCCTTGAGAAGGTGATGATGAGCTGCATTCTTGAATCGCTGCAAACTACCTGCTGTGGGTTGACCCACAATGCCATTAGGGAAGGCATTCCAGAATTCTGCCCCAAGGACTGTGAAGGAACACCGGTATATAACCAAGTCAGGCTAGTGAGTGGCTTGGAGGGGAACTTGCAGATGGTGTTTGACACAGACGAATCACAACTTTGGTGTTCCGTTTGGCCATGAACTGATTCCTGACACCATGCCCTGACCATTATTAACTTTAACTACATTGCTCCAGAATATACTTCACTGGCTTGACCCATCTGCTGTGAAATACAGTCTCGATGAGCTCTAAAATACAGTCTCAGTAATGACAACAAACGGCTGCTGACACTGTCAGGTTGAAACCTGCAGAAGCAAATCTGATTCGAACTCACACCAAAATCCCATCCATCTGACAGTCCTGTGCACGCTGATCTATATCACTATTTTTTCTGCAATGTCTTTATTTTAATATTCTCAAGCAGTTTAACTCATTTGTCCATGAAACTTCCCTCAGTCTTCCTGTGTCGATTATCCAAATCCCTGCCAATTGTTCACACTTAACCTGATTTCCTTTTAGTGTATTTTCTCTCAAGCAATGATTTTCACATTCAACCACCCCAAATGCATGCCCACCCGCCCACAAACACACACACACACACACACACACATCCAGTTTACTGATCAATAGACTAGCATAGCCTGCACAGCTCTCCTTGTTTGTATGTCATCTTCTTGCAGTTTATGTTGTTTGAAGTGTTCTGTGAAGCAAGTTCAGAATTTGATTTAACAAACCATTTGAGCTGATCTGAAAATACTTTTATTCAATATTCTCATTATTGTAATTTTGGTCAATCCTTCAATTAGTCCCACTACCCAGTCTTTTTTCTCCTTACTTCCACAACATCCTCTCAGTTAATTAACTGTCTGTTGCTGGCTTTAATGTGAACCTCTCTGTCCTTCTGTATCTTTCCCTGGCCTTGGTTTTTGGCTCCCCAGTGTATCGAGTGCTGATATTGTGAAGCTCAGAAACAGTGAAATGGTGTGTTTTGTGCACCCTTGTGTTCCATGTGGTGTTCCATGTCGGGGTGGGGGTGTGTGTCGGGTTGATGTTCACTTCCCAGTGTGTCCCATGTGGTGTTCCATATCGGGGTGGGGGTGTGTGTCGGGTTGATGTTCACTTCCCAGTGTGTCCCATGTGGTGTTCCATGTCTGCGTGGGGGTGTGTGTCGGGTTGATGTTCACTTCCCAGTGTGTCCCATGTGGTGTTCCATGTCGGGGTGGGGGTGTGTGTCGGGTTGATGTTCACTTCCCAGTGTGTCCCATGTGATGTTCCATGTCGGGGTGGGGGTGTGTGTCGGGTTGATGTTCACTTCCCAGTGTGTCCCATGTGGTGTTCCATGTCGGGGTGGGGGTGTGTGTCGGGTTGATGTTCACTTCCCAGTGTGTCCCATGTGATGTTCCATGTCGGGGTGGGGGTGTGTGTCGGGTTGATGTTCACTTCCCAGTGTGTCCCATGTGGTGTTCCATGTCGGGGTGGGGGTGTGTGTCGGGTTGATGTTCACTTCCCAGTGTGTCCCATGTGGTGTTCCATGTCGGGGTGGGGGTGTGTCGGGTTGATGTTCATTTCCCAGTGTGTCCCATGTGGTGTTCCATATCGGGGTGGGGGTGTGTGTCGGGTTGATGTTCACTTCCCAGTGTGTCCCATGTGGTGTTCCATGTCTGCGTGGGGGGTGTGTGTCGGGTTGATGTTCACTTCCCAGTGTGTCCCATGTGGTGTTCCATGTCGGGGTGGGGGTGTGTGTCGGGTTGATGTTCACTTCCCAGTGTGTCCGATGTCACTCCATGTCGGGGTGTGTCGGGCAGTTGTTCATTTTCTGGTGTGTCCCATGTGGTGCTCCATGGACAGCGGTGTGTGTGTCAGGCTCTTGTTCACTTCCCGGTGTATCCCATTTGCTGCTCCATGTTGGATAGGGGTTTCAGCAGCTTTGACTTACGTTTTTGAAAGATGGTTTTTGCCTGTCCACGAAACGTCTGATGTCTGTGTTTGTCCCTCTGAGTTGACCGTGTGGTCAGAAACAAGGAAGCCCCTTAAGTATTATTGTAAAGGACCAGGTATCTAACATCTCTGACAATGCTCCCACCATAAAAATAGGTTATTGTCTCATTTTCCTTAAAGAGAGATCTTAAGGGCCGAACTGCCTAGTGCAAACGGCTGAAGTAAGTAACTTAGGAGGCTTTTAGATTATTTTTTAAAATAAATATTGATAACAGTGGCCAGCTCTCACAGACCAGGCTTTCCAGTATTTCTGAGTTTAACAGTCCACAGATGCTTGCAGTTGGAGGAAGGTTGGATGCTTCAGTAAATGATCCCTCACTGCTATTCTCTCTGAAATCTACCTTGATGCTGTGTCCTCCTGGATTGGAGAACTGCACGCAAGATTGATTGGCCTTGGATGTGTCTTTTTGCCAAGGGATGAGTTTATGGGATGTAAGTACATTGGAACAGTTCATGAGTAGACGGTACTATATCTATTGTTCTGCAATATTTTCCAGTAGTTAAGTTATTCTAAACTCCTCTTCTTTTTGTGTGTGTTTTTATTAGAGGGTTTAAATAAATTGTGTTTTGCTTAAAGTTGAGTGGTTTGACCAGCCGCATCACATCTGCCTTTACGATAGGGTAGTGGGGTGGCACGGTGGCACGGTGGTTAGCACTGCTGCTTCTCAGCTCCAGGGACTTGAGTTCAATTCCTGCTTACGACTGGGTGCAGTTTGCACATTGTCCCTCTGTCTGCATGGGTTCGATTTGGGTTCCCTGGTTTCCTCCTACAATCCAAAGATGTGTAGGTCAGATGAGTTGGTCATGTTAAATTGCCCACCGTGTTAGGTGCATTAGTCAGGGGTAAACGTGGGGTTGGTTGGTTCGGTCTGCGATGTGGACTTGTTGGGGCTCTTTCCATACCGTTGAGAATCTAAACTAAGACAAGGTTGGTGTCCAGGCAGCCGTCTTAAAGTATTTTATGGCAATCTACTCTGGTCCATAACAAATTGGAGACACTTGTCCGGTTCGAAATCAATAATTCCAAATTTGCTTTAGGATTAGAATCCCTACAGAGTGGAAGCAGGACATTTGGTCCTACAAGTCCACACGACCCTCCGAAGAGAAAGCAACCTACATAAATTCGACTCTCCTATGACTCCATATTTACCCCTGACTAGTGCAACTAACCTACCTATCGCTGAACAGTACGGTCCATTTAACATGACCATTTCGCCTAACCTGAATATGTTTGGGCTGTGGGAGCAAAATGGATCATCTGGAGAAAACCCACGCAAGGACGGGGACTATGTGCACAGGGAGATTGCTGTGCTCAACGGCAGCGCCATGTAGTTGTTAGTGTCTTCTGGTCGGGGTGTTGAATTCGGTTCGTTTGTACAGTGCTTTGCGTAGTAATGGCTATTTCTGTCTGTAAGAGTCCTCTTTGTGTAGAGCAAGTGAAGTTGGAGATTTTACAAAAGATGTGCAAGGCAAAGCTGTTAGAATTGGTAGACAAGCTGGAGGTGGGATTGTGTTTGTCTGTGAGAAAATGAGAGATAATTACAGCTGTAGCTTGGCAGTGGAAACACCATCAGAACCTTTGGAAATGGCGGGAATTCATTTGCAGATGAGGCAGCTTGAACACAAAAAGTAATTGAGACCGTTTGAAATAAGGTTAAAAGTAGAACTTAAAGAAATGGAAAGGAAAGGAGAAGAAAGACAGAAAAGGAAAAAGAAAACCAGAAAGCGAGAGAGTTTCAACTTCAAAAGTTAGCAATTTGAGAGGAAAGTCTTTTATCAGGGCGGAGATGAAGATAGACAGAAGGTTGGATAAGGAGGATAGTGAGGCTGAGCAACCCGACGGTTGCCAAAGGCCTGATGGGGATCTGTTTAAATACAAATAGGCATTGCCTAAATGTGACGAGAAGAATGCAGAAGTTTTTTCAATTTCATTTGAGAAAGTGGCCACACGATTGCAGTGGCCACTGGTCATGTGGAGTTAATTGCTCCAAACAGAGCTGGTACGTATAAGGAGTAAGGTAGTTGCATCCTTATTGGAAGAGGTATCTGGCCAGTATGAGGAGGCGAAGAAAATATCTGAAGTGCATATGAACTTGTGCCAGAAGCTTACAGACTGTGTTTTAGAATCTAAACTTGCATCCCTGGTTAAACATACATTGAGTTTGAAAGGATCAAACAAAGCAGTTTTGAAAGATGCATCAGGGTATTAAAAAGAGAGCAACCTATGACACTCTTAGAGAGATTCTTACTTTGGAGTCATGAGAACTCGTGGGGAAGAGGCAAAGAAATAAAATGGCAAGATTAAAAGCTGAAATGTCTAATGATCATTAGTTGGACCATAAATCAAAGTTTGGATCCTGGGAGGGCGTGCGAGGAATGCACAAGTTCTTAAAATATATTCCTATGTGTAAGGTTTAGAGGCATAGGCCAGGAGTAGCAGGTAAAGGAGTTACAGCATTAGAGGAACAGGTGCATGTAAATCCTTCAAGCTGAGACAAGAGGAGATATGACATTGAGAATGACTATTGGTGGGATGAGAAGTGCTCCATTATGTAACATGTGGTTGGCAAGTCCAGTGGAAACATCAACAGAAATAGTTCACAACTGGGAAGGAGGCCTTGAGCTTGTTGTTGGCGTGACAATATTTCAGCATTCAAATTGTCTATGGCGTGTCTGAGACAAATCTACATATCCTGATTACAACGCCTGAACATTTTTAGGGAAATTTAGGGAGAAAACTTCCAGTCTGTTCAGATAGAGCTATTATTGTTGCCATTCAATTTGTAAGTTACACAGGTGACAGGACAAGACCCCATACTTACTGCCAAGTTGTCAAGATTTGAATGAAGAAAAATTGAGGCGTTCTGTAGCAGAAGTAAACTGACTGAAATAGAATTGGTTTGCGAAAGTTTGCATGCTTAGTGTCAATGCAATATAAAAGTTTTGTAGTCTACACAAACAGGAAGAATAAAGGGTTTATAAGGAGGCCATCTTTGTATATTGGTGGTTCTTTTTTTTCAAACGGCAAGTTGTGACAGTGCTGTCACGTTAAAAATGTTATTTTCTCTTGAAGTTTTTTAAAAGAGGTCTTAGAGGCAGAGATGCCGAACTGACGCCTGAAAACAGCTTAAGTAAATAACTGAGAAGGCCTTTAGGTTTTATTAAAACGTTGGTAACAATGGATCGGCAATGGCCAGCTCTCCCAGATCAGGTCTTCTCGTGTTGTTTTTATTGCAGCATTCAGAAGCTGCTTGGGATTCCAGAAGGGCTGGACGTTTCAATACATGTTCCTCAGCTGTTATGTTCTCTGAAAACTCTCTTAAAGTTGCTTCTTCCAGGATTGGAGAACTACACATAAGATTCTGTGTTTGAATTTACCTTTATGCCAGGGGGTGTGTTTATGGGATGTTCCTGTATTAGCGCAGTTAATTAGGAGAAGGAACTGTATCTATTGCTAGCATTGGTGTTCCAGTAGAGAAGCTTTACCCAATTGTTCTTCTCTTTGATTGTGTTTTAATTGGAGCGTTTGACTGGATTGCATTTTGCTTAACATTGAGTGGGTTGACCAGTTGCAACATCTGGAACAAACAGTTCGCATCTATGTTTAAAATAGGAAAAGTTAGGGTCTAGGCTGCCTTCTTAAAATATTTTGATGGGGCCTGGTCATGTCCATAATATTTGTAGCTGAGGATATTCTGACTGACTCCTTTTATTTAAAAGTTAGTGGAGGGGCTGGGGATAGTTTTCTGGAGGTTGTGCTGTGAACTGCCTCAGACATTCAGGGAGACCTTCGGATTTGGTGACCTAACTCTGGATGGAGCATGGGGACTATAGTTACAGCATCTGTGCTGTAACATGAACACCAAATGGAGCAGAGGCTGTCCCTTTCTTACACGGCTCCAAACACCCTCCCCCTCACTACTCCCCACCGCCAACCAGCCACATCAAAATATCCCGTGTGTACTGAGAGCAACAGGACTACTGGGAATGTCAAGGAGCAGACCATCAGGGAGATGGACCAACACGTTTCATGTCTGAATGGGTTCGAGTGAACCCTCCAGAACACATTGTATCACTATGTCATGTGATCCCTCTCCATTTCAGTAACGTACTGCCTGCCATTCTTCCTGAAACATCTGGCAGGTTATACATTCCGTTATACACCACTGGCAAGGTATTATTCATTGATTTTACCTGTCCATATCAATTTGCAGACTCTCCACATTCTCTTGATAATTTAATGCCTTGCTTATCTTACTGTCATCATCAAACCTAGCAGCAGTACATCTGTTCTGTCGTCCTGATCACTGATATAGATTGTAAACATTTGAGGACCCAGCACTGGTCTCTGTGTGACTCCACTGCTTACGTTCTGTCAAACTGATTAATATTGATTTTTCCAGAGTGCCTGCTTCCTGTTTGCTAACCAGTCCTCCCCCATTCCTGTGGAGCACAGTCGAAGGGCTGAATAAGAACGAGGAACAATCCAGCCACTCGAGCCTGTTCCGCCATTGAATACAATCATGGCAGATATCATCGCCGGCTCAGTTCCATTTCTCTGCCTGCTCTCCATATACCTTCATTTACTCAATGTCCCAGCGTCCTCTGCACAGTGGGGCAGTGAATTACACAGATTCATAACCCATTGGGAGAAATAAGTTCTCTTCACCTCTGTTTTCAATCTGCTCTGCCTAATCCTAAAACTATGATCTCTTGTCCTAGTTTGCCCACCTGAGGAAATATCCACTCCACACCGACATTGTCAATCACCTTTAACATCCTCCAGACCTCAATGAGGTCTCCTCTCATTCTTCTGAACCCGGAGTGTATCGGCCTGTACTGCTCAAACTCGCTTCAAAAGACAAATTCATCTCTGGAATCAATCTAATGAACTTGTTCTGAAATTACTTGGTTGTAGCAATATCACTCCTGCAGTCAGGACAACAAAGTTGAACACAGTACGTCAGTTTCCGTCTCCCTAATACCTTGCAGAGTTGCAGTAATTCTTCCCTCCCTTAAAACTGTGTTCTTATACAAGTAAATGCTGAAATTGCACTTGCCTTTCTCATTTCCTGCTGTATCTGCATGCGAGTTTTCTGTGGTGTGCACATGGACATTCAGATGCCTCTGCACGTAAGCACTCTGAAGTTTATCGCCATTTCCATAACATTCCTCTGATCAGAATGGGTAATCTCATATTATTCACGTTAAACTTTTGCTGCCAGATGTTGGCACATTCATCTAAACTCTTCATGTCCACTTATAATTTTTCTACATTTTCATTACATCAACCTACCTTTCCACTTGTTTTAGTGTCAGCTGAAAGTGTGGCTGTAGTATTTTCTCTCCTCTTATCCAAGTAATACAATGGATGGTAAATTGTCGGGGCATGTGGTCTGAACTCTATGGAAACCCAAAAGTTGCCAACCACTAACAAAACAACTGATCCATCTCTCTGCATGTTGTTGGTTCACCAGCCCTCTATCCAGGCGAATGACCTCCTCCCAAACCCATGTCCTTTGATTTTACAGCTTAATATTTTGTGCACCGTTTAATCAATCCCTTTTCAAAGTCTAGGTACATTACTTCTCCAGGATCCCTATTGTTTACTTTGCTTGGCACATCTTTTTAAAAATTGGAGCAAACAAATGCTTTAAAAATCATGCTGATTCTGATGTATTCATATTTTACTTTGCAAATCCCCTGGTGTTAATTAAGTAATAACGGATTCTCACAATTTCCCTTAATTCCCAAGAGTTTGCTCACAACTTTTTGGTGACAAGTGAAGATGATTATCCTAATTCCTAACTTTTTGTAACCTCCATGTTCCCTTTCTCGTGTTCCTGTGTAACAGGCACAAAGCTTTAAAAGATCTGCTCCAATCGCTGTGTAATAAGCATCAGTGTCTGAATGGATTCATTTAATTCCTGGTTGACACACTCAATGGGCTGAATGTCCCCATGGTGTTCGTGCATTATACTCTCGATGGCCGGAATGTCCTGATCTACAGATTCAAGATCTGCTTCTCCTCCTTCTGATAATACGTCAGAAGCCGGAGGGATTGTGGAATCTGTTGTGGTTATGTTCGCCAAGCTGGGAGTTTGTGTTGCAAACGTTTCGTCCCCTGTCTAGGTGACATCCTCAGTGCTTGGGAACCTCCTGTGAAGCGCTTCTGTGATGTTTCCTCCGGCATATATAGTGGCTTGTCTCTGCCGCTTCCATTTGTAAGTTCTTGCTGTCTGCTGCAGTGGCCGGTATATTGGGTCCAGGTCGATGTGTTTGTTGATAGAATCTGTGGATGAGTGCCATGCCTCTAGGAATTCCCTGGCTGTTCTCTGTTTGGCTTGCCCTATAATAGTAGTGTTGTCCCAGTCGAATTCATGTTGCTTGTGATCTGCGTGTGTGGCTACTAAGAATAGCTGGTCGTGTCGTTTCGTTGCTGGTGACACGACAAGCAGTCCTTAGTAGCCACACACGCAGATGACAAGCAACATGAATTCGACTGGGACAAAACTACTATTATAGGGCAAGCCAAACAGAGAACAGCCAGGGAATTCCTAGAGGCATGGCACTCATCCACAGATACTATCAACAAACACATCGACCTGGACCCAATATATCGGCCACTGCAGCGGACAGCAAGAACTGACAAACGGAAGCGGCAGAGACAAGCCACTATAAATGCCGGAGGAAACATCACAGAAGCGCTTCACAGGAGGATCCCAAGCACTGAGGATGTCACCTAGACAGGGGACGAAACGTCTGCAAGACAAACTCCCAGCTCGGCGAACAGGACCACAACAACGAGCCCCCGAGCTACAAATCTTCTCCCAAAGATTGTGGAATCTTCCTGTTGCTGTACAACATTTTGAGGGGCTGAACGGTCTCTTCATATTCCTTCACAACAGGATCGAGATACTGAACAATCACCTCCTGCATCCCTGAAATGGGTTCGATGAAGTGATTTGTCTCCCCCTGTTCCCGTACAACAGAACATGGGTGAATTACCTCCACCTTTCCATAAGTCTCAAATAATTTTATCTCCTTCTTTATTTCTTGTGCTGAATGGCCTCCTGTTATTCTAGTGTACCCATTTCTTCCAGTTTCTGTGTTAGAGACTTGAGGAGGCTGAATGGATTGATCCTGTTGCTGCATCACAGGATACTGGTGCCACATGGCCTACTCTGTGTGCAGTGTTATAGACTCGAGGAACTGAGTGGCCTCCTCCTGTAACTGTATATCAGGCACCAGGGGCTGAATAACCTCGTCCTGTTCTATTGCAACAGGGTCGAAGGCCTGAATATCCTCCTGCTGTTCCTGTATAACAGGCTGGAGAAGTGGAATGAGCTGTATAATTGGCTTCTGTTGCTGACTCTTTCCGGTGTTTTATGTAAAAATAAGATAATCTTTTATTCTTGCAAACTCTAATGCGTATTAGATCAAACTGATCATCCTTTCCTTATAAGTTAACGCCTTCATTGCGGGAATTAGTTGAAGGTACAATTTCTGAGCTGCTTCCAATATAACAATATCCTTTCTTCAGTAAGGAGGCGAAATCTGTAAACACTACTCCAGGTGTGATATGATCAAAATCTTGTACAGCATCAACAACGCTTTACTAGCCTGATGTAAAGTTCCCTCCCAGGTTAGAGCAGTCTCAGCTGTCTGGTGGAATGCATAGTAGTGTTGAAAAATCTCTGTAAATTTTGTCACAAGCTCTCAGATGTTAAGAAGGAGGTCTCTGCAGGGTCGACAGGCCTATGTTTCCCGTTCCCTTTTCCAATACTGAGATTGGTGCTGGATGTTCTGTCTGGGTTTATCCTTTAAGACCTCGGAGCAGTTTGATACAATAGAGTGTCTTGCTTGGCTGTTTAAGAGACCATTGAAGAGTTTATCACATGTCTGTGTGTCTGGAGTCACTTTTAGACCAGAGCAGAAAACATGGGAAATTCACTTCCTGAAATTACATTGGGGAAGCAAATTGGTGTTTGCAATCGACATTGGCTTCAGGTCACTGTTACTGACACCAGATTTTAGATCCCCACATTTTATTTATTATTTTTAACTTCTACCAGCTGCCAGAGCATTTGAATGGTCTGGATTAGTAATGCAGTGACATTTCCACAACAGCACCATCTCAACATGGGGACCTATCGTAAATCACAATGAGCTGGTTATTTCTGTGCTTATTGACAGCTCAGCCAAAAGTAACTCCCACCAATTTAACTACCGTGATGGAACTGAGGGAGTGATATTGGTCATACTCTAATTATTCTCCTCTTATGGGGCTTGTCATAGTAATTTTCCACATTGCAAATAGATATCAGAGTTGGAACTGGAATGAAAGAGCTTCTCGAGGAACATGGTTTGTTGTACATTGCTTTGTCGTATCTATTGTGTTCAGATGTTTCTCATGTCAATTAGAGCGAATCAGATTTTTTGAAAACTGCCATCTGTGATTCTGTGGGCATCCTGACGAGGTGAAGTGGATCATAGACTCAACATTTCTGGCTGAGAATGGTGTGAATGCTACATCATTGTCTTTTCCACTGATGTGCAGGGTTGTTCCATTATTTAGGATGGGGACATGTGTATGACACTCTCCTGCAGTGAGTTGCTTTATCAATTGATGACTGGATGTGGCAGGACTGCATAGCTTCGATTTGATCTGTTAGTCTTGGGATCATTAGGCCCTCTCTATCAGATGTAAGTTCTGCAGTTTGGGATGTAACCAGTCAAGTGCGGTAGCTTTATGGTTTGCCATCAGTTCTAGGTACACATTGTTCTGACCCTGGCATGTTTACCCACATGCGTCATTGGACCATAGATCAGCTTACTGATAATAGAAGACTGAGGGATTATCCCGGGCAAGAAGTTACAGATTATAGTTAAATATAATTCTGCTTTTGTTGTTGCTGTGGTTTACAGCACCACATTTAATACAGGATTTGAGCTGCAATATCTCCAATGCAGTTCAGCTGCCTGTCCCCCAGTTCACACCGAGACCCATTCACCCATCAGCCCTGTATTCAGTGACCTACTCAGGGTTCTCATGTGGTACACGTCCAATTTTATATTCTCATTCCACTGAGGGTCTCTCCATGGTGTCACACTTACAATTTGTCTCATTCCTCAACACCCTTTAATATATTCGTCTGAATACTTTGATTTCCAGTATGTGCTACCTTCCGTGATTAGAGTGAATACATCTCCCTCTGTTTCTCTCCCTGACTAAGAGTAAGAGCTCTGTAAATGTCAGTGATGCCAGCCTCATGTAGTTTCAGAACCAATGAATTTGTGCATCTTGTGTTAGCGTTCACTTCCTGGTATATGGTGCACCAGGTTGAACAGGGGGGTTGAGCAATGTTGACAGACATCTTTGAAACGTCTTGAAAAACAGAAATTGCTGGAGTGGAGTGAAAGTAGAGTTAATCATTTGGGTCCAGTGACCGTTCTTCAAGGCCCACAATTTCTTTTTCTGTTCTGGTTTCAGATTCCAGTATCAATAGTTAATTGTTTTATTGAAAATGTGTTTTGTTAATTTCTGGAGAAACACAACAGATCTGGCAGCATCTGCGAAGACAGCGAAACAGAGTTAGCGTTTCAAGTCCAATGTGACTCTTTGTCAGAATAGAAAAAGGATTGAAAAATGAACTTTTAAGTCCCTTGACAAAGATAGAGGAGGGGTGACGAGAAACAGAAGGTGTGGAGGCGCAATGCAACTGACGAATGGACTTTTGGTTGTGGTAAAAGAGTATCAAATGCGAAATGAGTATAAATTACATTGTGAATGGGGGGTGAAATGGTTTCCTTAATTGAGTGCAAAGACAAACGATTCACAAACAGGGTAAGTTCATTGGGAGACTAGGAGAAGGAATGTATAAAGATTGGAGAACAACCACACTGGGGTCAGGCTGTGGAAGTATGGAATTGAACTACAACTCCTTCAGGCTGCAACGTCCCAAAGTGTAAAGTGAGATGTTAATCGAGCTTCGGTTGTGCTTCATTGGAATATTGCAGCAGCCCAGGATCGAAATGTCAGCATGAGAGCAAGGTAAGTTACTGAAATGCGAAGCAAGGAGAGGGTCGGGGTTATTCCAACAGACAGAGAGTGGAAGTGTTCAACAACACAGTCTCTGGTTAGTCTCCCAGTGTGAAGGAGACTGCATCCTCAGCAGCAATGACAGGAGACCGGATTGAAAGGATACAAGTGAAATGCTGTTTCATCTGGAATGTGTGTATTGGGTTGTTAAGAAATGAGGAATGAGTCAGCGATCTTTTCAAATGTCCAAATTTATTTCTTCTTATATGTAGACTACGTTTTCCACAACTTGGAGAGACTAAGTACTACAGGTGCAGGAGGCAGAGTTAATAAACCTGGAGTTGGATAAACACAGTAGACCAGACAGAATCAGAGGAGCAATAAAGGCAATATATTGATCTTGGACCTTCCATCAGGACTGGCAAGGGGGAGGGGAGCCCAAAAATGGAGTGATGGGATACGGATGGGCGAAGGGTAGGTATGATGATGGTAGGTACATGCAGGCATGGGGTTACTGTAATTGGTCAGTGGGAAGGGTGGAGCGGGTATTTGAATGAGAAGATGGACAGATCTGTCTGGTCAGGGAGAAGGGACATGGGATAAGGCTGCAGATGGAGGGAGCTTGAAGCTTCTGCAGGCAACGTTGAGGCCATTGGGCTATCAGCTTCAAATGTAAACACTCAGGTGGTGTTCCCTGACAATGGACAGGCTATGGATGGGCATGTTGCCGGACGAGTGGGAGGGAGGATTTAAATGAATGGTAACTGGAAAGCCTGGTTGATTGTTTCGTGCAGAGCACTGATGCCCCACACAGAACCTGATCCTGGCCCACCGAGCTCATCTCCAACTCCCGATGTGGTCTCCTCTATGTCATGTAGACCAAAGGGAGATTCAGGGACATATTCATGGAGCATCTGCTCTCTGTACACTTTAACCAACTCAACATTCCAGTTGCTATTCATGTCAATTCCTTCACCCCACCCCGCCCTGCACATCCAGCGACAGGTCCATCCTTGGCCTCCTCTACTGTCAGAGTGAGGCAAAACAGCAACTGGGGAACACAATCTGATCTTTCAGTAGGAGAGCTTACAGTTTAATGGTCTCAATATTGACTTCACTATCTTCAAGATCTCTCCAACCACAGCCTTATCCCATGTTCCCCTTCCCTGACTTGACCTAATCTGTCCATCTTCCCATCCACATATCTGCTGCACCCTTCCCACTGACCAATAACAATATCCCCCTACTTGCATCACTTATCATCAGCTGAAAATGTGTTGCTGGTTAAAGCACAGCAGATTAGGCAGCATCTCAGGAATAGGAAATTCGACGTTTCGAGCATAAGCCCTTCATCAGGAATGGCTTATGCTCGAAACGTCGAATTTCCTATTCCTGAGATGCTGCCTGACCTGCTGTGCTTTAACCAGCAACACATTTTCAGCTGTGATCTCCAGCATCTGCAGACCTCATTTTTTACTCACTTATCATCATCCCACCTACCCTTCCACCAGCCCCACGCCCCTCCCTCTATTTACTCTCCGGTTCTCATGCCCCCGCCCCAATCCTGACGAGGTCTTTCACCCTGAAATTTTGACTTTCCTGTTCCGAGGATGCTGTCTGACCTGCTGTGCTTTTTCAGCTTCACATGTATTAGCTACATAGTTGCCCATTGAGACCTTCGCAGCAACAGATTTTATTGTGTTTTTTATACATTTTGTTTAGTCTGTTTACTGACAAGCTTCTCTCAACATTCTCACTACAGGATCAAGGAAGCAGTCTCTTTATCACGTATGTTCCTGTCTCCTTCGAACTAATTTTATTTGTTTCAACCGTATTTTCAAGTCTGCTGTTCAAAATAGCATTGACAATTTAACACTTTTTATGCTGTAGCTTAATCACACCATATCCAATGGACGTCATAACTTCCTTGTTTTTATATTCCACACACCCAAGGATCCATTAAGTCTTTCTATACAGCAGTTTGAACTCGTCTGGCCATTTATAATTTCCTGACTTTCCTCTCCTTAAACGGGGAGGTTACATTTACCAGTCCTCCCTCACTCCAAAGTTTCCTGAAAGCTCACCAGCAATGTCTCCATAATCACCTTCGATATCTCTTTAGAACGACGGCGTGTTGTCCGACTGGTCTCGGTGATTGATCCAACTTCACCTTCTACAGCACCTTCTCCTTTCTGATGGTCATTATACCCACCTCTGTCTCGTCACTGTCTTGAAGTTCTGGTATTATGCTGGTGTCTTAGACTGATGCGAAGGATCTATTCAATTCCGCTCCCATTCCATTGTTTCCTGTAACTATTCAAGCTTCATTTTCCAACAGTTCTTTGATTGTTCTTTTCTCCCTGCCTTCCTTGTTATATATTATAGTCCTTCAATATTCTTTTATATGATTAACAAGCGTAATATCATATTTCACCCTCTCCTCCCATTTGCTCTCATTAGCTATCCGTGCCGGAATGAGTAGGCTTCGTACTCATTTACATTCCCAATAATCTTCACCACATTGTGTGCATTTTCTTTTGATTTTATGCTGGCTCTGAGTTCGTCATTACTCACAGCTGCCTTGTCTTCCGCTGAATATCTTTCTTCTTACTTGGGATGAATTTCTGATGTGCTGCTGAATTATCTTCAGATACGCCTGTCATTGCTGCTTCACCATATTCCCGTGCTCAGCTCCACTTCCAACTAACACTGGCCAACTACTCCTTCATGCCTTTTTAGTTACATTACTCAATAATAAGACATCACATCCACAAGTGAGCAACAGGTGTAAACTGAAGCAGGGAGGTTTGAGAGATGGGACACGAAGAACGATTGGAGGAGTTATTAACTAGATCGAGAGAGAGAGAGAGATTGAATATAGATGTGGAGATGTAAAAATAGAGAAGTCTACATGATTGATAGAATTTGATGTACTTCTGTATTTGGCTTGACAATTCCTGTGTGCTGTGGTCCTTTGTAAAGTGTATGTGCAACAGATTAATATGTTGAAATGCTGGGTCTGATGTCAGAACTTTTATCTCTATCAATATGACAGGTATCGACTGTTGACAGAACCCAGCAGAACAATGTATATGTTTCCCGATAGAAAATTGATTAACTGAAATAAATTGGAACACCAGAAGCATGAAAGTATAACATCCATCCCGATAAGAATTAGAGATTAGATCTGGGAATGCAAGAAATGGGCAGGAGACAGAGGGTACGTTGAGAGAAGGGGAACATAACATCTCAGCTGAAGATTAAAAAAAACATTTTATTATTTTATAAATTTTGTACATCGCATGCATCATTTTTGTTAACAATGTCTCTCCTGTTCATTCTGAATATGGTACACACATATGAACAGTCTAATCAATCTACACACACACACACACACAGATACACACACACATAGGTGCACACACAGACACACACACTCGCACACACAGATACACATACTGACACAGACACACACACACATATACACACACACAGGTACACACAGACACACACACTCACACACACAGATACACATACTGACACAGACACACACACACACGCACAGATACACACAGACACACACACTCTCACAAACACAGACACACACATGCACATAGTCACACACGCAGACACACACACGCAGAAACACGCAGAAACACACACACACACACTCACAGAGACACACACAGACTCACACATACTCAGACACAGACACACACACACATAGACACAGACACACTCACACACAGACACACACACACTCGCACACATACACACCCACACACACAGACAAACAATAACACACATAGACGCACACACAGACACACACACGCACACAGACACACAGACACACACGCTCACAGACACACGCACAATCACACACACAGAGACACACACACAGACACAAAAACACACAGACACGCACGTACATACACACAAATACACAAACAGACACACACACACTCACACGTAGACATACACACACTCACAATCACAGAGACACACACAGACACCGTCACATGCACACACACTCACACACATACACACTCACACACACAGACAAACACTCACACACACACACACACGCACACGCACAATCACACACAGAGAGACTCACACAGACACAAAAACACACAGACACGCACACAATCCCATATAGACACACGCACACTCACACTCACAGAGGCACACACAGATACACACACACAAGCACAGACACACGCACACACGGACACGCACACACGTACACACTCACACGCACAGACAAACACACACACAAAAAACTCACACACAGACACACACACAGATACACACACTCGCTTACACACGCACAATCACACACATAGACACGCACACACAGGCACAAAAACACACAATCACACACACACACAGACACAGTCATGCACACGCACACTCACGCACACATACACACACAAAAACTCACACACAGAAACACACACTCACAGAGACACAAACACTCGCACACACGCAAACACACACACAGAGACACACACACACACACACATACAGACACACACACACATCGACACACACAGAAACATACACACTCACACACACACCCGCACGCACACTCAGACACAGACACACTCACAGGCGCTCACACACAGACACACACACACGCAGAAATACACACAGTCACACATACAAACACACACACTCACACACACACTCACACACACAGTCTCAGACACACAATCACAGACACACACACTCACACACACAGACACACAAACACTCTCTCACACACACACACTGACACACACACCCAAACACAGACACGGGCACACACACACACATAGACATACACAGACGCACAGACACATACAGACGCATACACACACTAATACACACACACAGATATAGACACACACACACTCACACACACTTACACAAACACAGGCACACAAACAGACACACGCACACAGACACGCACACACTCACACACACTTACAAAGACACTGATGCCCACACTCAGACACACACTCACACTCACACACAGATGCACAAACAGACACACACACAGACACGCACACACACACCATACACACACACACGCACACACACACACACACAATCATTTTTCGGCCATTCTATTTCAAATTATCTTGTTTTGTTTGCACTGTCATTTGTCATTCCTTATTCTGAGTATGTTCTGTTTCATTCTCTTCATTTTATTTTATTCTGTCCGTCAAGAAGACATTGGGGTCTGAGGGGATGTCACTTTACTTCTCATCAGTCTCCACAGCCCCTGTTTTCTATTATTTCCTGTTTCTTAACCCATGAAAAATACGGACTGTGTCTGACCCTTGAATCCCAACAAACAGGTCAATATTAAACAGAACATTTACTTTTGTGCTAAAGCGACAAAAAAATCTAAAAATGAAAAGACATACAGACTGTGCAATAAGATGTTTGCATCTTTACAAACAGATATAGAATTTCATTGTATAAACGATAAACAATTAACTGGTAAGAGCTGTGAGAGTAAAATCCAGGGAAATCCGTATTTCTTGTGTATGTTCAGGGCAGGTGGGCCCAGAGACAGGTTTTCTTTTGGAAGTTGTTGTGGTGGAGAAGACTTAAGTGTAGTAACAACGTCTCAAATGGCTCTGTTTACTCATGATTATTCAGGCAGGTTGCTATCCCATCCTCGCTATTGTTGGTGTTCCTGGTGAGTCTATCTCTGCCCATTTACTAATTCTCTAACCCATTGTGAATATCATCGTTTTCTCTGTGTATTTTGCAAATATATTGTCTTCGTTTTCAACCACAACCTCCATTTCTATACCATGAATTTCATATCCTTCCCTTACAGACATCTGAGGAGAAACAAAAGTGTTCATAACCACGATTATCCCATTTCGTCCTGAACTGATTTATATCTCAATGTTCCGTCTACCACAAAACCTGTCCACTCCCAACTTCACAATATCCCCAGTCTTCACTTCTGCCTCAACACTGCTTCTGAATAATCCATCATCCACACCTTTCCAGTTACAATTCTCTTCTGGCAACTCTTCTCGTTACACATATTTTGATCGCAAAATTTTTCTTACCTCGACCTGGACCAATGCCAGGTGCAAAGTGTGAGGTCAGTATGATTCTAAAACGAGGTGGTCACAGCTTTGTGTCACCTGTTTCAGCATAACCTGTAACCTCACACGAGGGAGAGGACTATACTGTCAGTGACCAGGAAGTGACAGTTTCATTGAACTGTCTTCATTCCAGAACTTTCTGAGCAGGAGTGGGTGTCACGTCCATCATCTCCCAATTGCAATGCTCCAATGTATTCACACAGTGACGGAATCCATCTCTGCCTCCTGCTGAGGGTAATAACTTCGTGCTGTCTCCAGAATGGAAGGTCCCGAAAATCTTCCAGAAATATTGTGGGACAGATTGACTGGTGAACCTGTGCATGATTAGAATTAATAAAGTGAACTTACTCAAAAAAGCTAATTGAATTGAAGGTTTGCAAGTTACTGCACCAAATGACCTCCACCCCAAAGTTTTGAGGGAAGTGGCAATACAGCTAGTGGAAGTGATCTCGAGTCATACAGGACAGAAACAGACTCTTCGTTCCAATCAGTCCATGCTGACTATTCCAATTCCAAACTAACTTAGTACTTCCTGCCCCCGCTTGGCCCATATCTGTCCAAATCTTTTCTATTGATGTAATTATTCAAATGTCTTCTAAACGTTGTAACGACAAGAAAGAAGTATTGATTACCCTTCACATTTCTTTAGACTCTGGAAATTCTTGTTCCTGCAGACTGGAAAGTAGTTATTGTAATCCGAAATATTTAAAACCGGAATTGGAGGGAAAACAAAAAAAAGGGTACCTTGATGTCAGGTCTGAGGAGAATATTAGAACCTGTTTGTGAGATATTGTATAACCCGACACTTGGGAAATCACGGTGTAATTTGGCAGAGTCAGCTCAGATTTAGAAACCGGAAATCATCGTTAGAAACCTGTGGAGTTTGTGTTAGTTGGTGCATCCACAAAAGAGAACCAGTGGGAGTGGTGTATTTGAATTTGCAGAATACGTTTTTGCATTGTTGCTAACAACTGAACGAAGAAAGTTGGAGTACAATGATAAGGTGCGGATGGGGTTAACTGGATATACCACATGCATTGAGAATTGGTCAGAGGAAGCAACACACAGCTACTTGCACTTTTATGGACCGAAGGGAGTTACTTGTGGAATATCACATGTTTCAGTGCTTGAACAATAACAGTTTGAAAGGCATAGAAATGATTTGGATGAGAGAAATAAACAGCATATATCTCATTTTGTATTGATTAAATGGTAAGAGATTGAGAAGTGTTGTTGTCCAAAAGGACCTAAATGTCCTTCATCATGAGTCACCAAAAATAGCACACCCAAGGCATAAGTATTGAGCATCTTATATGCTATGTTGCCCTTCATTGTAATATGATTCAAGTGCATAGGTAAAGCCGTCTTCCTGTAAGTGTAGGGCCTTGATGAGAGAGTATTTGGGGCACTGCTAAAATGTATGATCTCCCCAAAAAATTATAACCAGTCTCATCTAAGAAATTATGATACCATGAGGAGAGGGTGAAGAAACTGAATTTTTACTCTATAGTGCCGTGAGACAAGGAGAGATGACAGCGTTGAAACGTGAGGGTTAGCGACGATCATATATTTCTAAAGAGACATTGCTAGGGCGTGAAATAATTACTTGATTAGATTTATTATCACATGTACCTAAATGCAGTGAAAAGCTTTATTTGCGAGCAGTACATGCGGATGATAGTAAGCAAGATCACACGGATTATAGGTTGAAAAATAAACTTGGGCAGAGTAAGGCGTATATGTTACATTGCAAAGGACATTCAAACAACACAAGATCAGCATGATTTGGAGTTAGATAGCCCATTCATCAGTCTAACATGGTATTCCTAATACTTTATATGCCTCAATGAACTCTCTCCACATTAATGTGCCGTCTGGATGAGGTCCCAAAGGAAATGTTTGGAGACTTAGGAACCAAGTTAAAAAGTAGGACCTCACAGGTAGTCATCTCAGGATTGCTACCAGTGTCAGGTGCTAGTCAGAGGAGGAAACATAGAATGATCAGGAAGAATGTGTGCCTTGAGAGATGGTGTAGGAGGCAGGGGTTCGGATTTTTGGGACACTGGGACCGGTTCTGGGGTAGGTGGGACTATTAAAAATTGGATGGTCTACATCTGGATGAGACTGGAGCTTTTGCTAACGCTTTTGATGGGGGGGAGGTGTTGTTAAAACTAATGTGGCAGGGAATTAGGAACCAAATGAGGAGGCTGCTGGCCAGGAAGGAGGTAATAACTAACGCCGAAGGAACTAGATAATGAAATCTGCACTATTAAGGGGAAAAATAGGGAGGAAGCAGAGGATGAACACAGAGGGGCTGGTAGTTTTAATAAGGAAGTATAGTAGGTAAGGCAGATGAACTTAGGGCTTGGAATAGTACCTGGGAATATAATGTTATTCTTATTACAAAGACTTCGTTGAGGGAATGGCGTGATTGGCAACTAAATATGGCAGGACATTAATGCTTCTGGCGGAGTAGAGAGGAAGCTAAAGGGGGTGGAAGGAAGCGTTACTGGTCAAAGAAGATATCACAGCTGTATTAAAGGAGTGCACCATGGAAGATTCGAGCAGTGAGGCAATAATGGGCAGAGCTCAGAAATAGAAAGGGTGCGTTAACAATGCTAGGGCTGTACGACAGGCCTCCCAACACCCAGCATGAGATAGACGGACAAATATGTAGATAGATCATAGAAAGATGTAAGAGCAACAGATGGTGGTGATGGGAGATTTTAATTTTCCCAACATTGTCTGGGATTCACTTAGTGTTAGAGGTCTAGATGGAGCATAAATTGTAAGGAGCGTCCAGGCGCGTTTTCTCGAGCAATATAGAAATAGTTCAACTGGCAAAGCGGCCATATTAGACCTGGTGTTGGGAAATGAGCCCGCCCAGGCGGTTGAAGTTTCAGTAGGGAAACAATTATCACAATTCCATTAGTTTCACAATAGTCATGGACAAATATAAGAGTGGTCCTAAAGGAAGAGTGCTAGACTGGGGGAAGGCCAACTATAGCAAACTTCGGCAGGAACTGGGGAATGTAGATTCATTCCCTATGTAGGCGGCATTTAACAAGAGGTTAATTAGAGCTCAGGACAGATATGTTCCTGTGAAAATGATCGATAGAAATGGCAAGGTTGGTAAAACAATGGATGAAAATGATATTGTGAGACTAGCTAAGAGGAAAAAGGATGCGTACATAATGTCTAGGCGAAAGAAGATAGATGACGCCTTGGAAGAATGTAGGTGAATCATGAATATAAGTCCAATCTGAAATGAGGAATTAAGAGTGCTAAAAGGGGTCATGAGGTATCCTTAGCGAGCAGGATTAAGGAAAACCTCAAAGCCTTTTGTTCGAATATAAGGAGTAAGTGGGTAACTAATGAAAGGGTTGACCCACTCAAGGACAAGTCAGGAAAGATATGCTTGAAGGCAGAGGAAATGGGTGAGATTCTTAATCAGTACTTTGTATCGATATTCACCAAGGAGTGGGACATGGCAGATGTTGATGTTAGGGATACATCTTTGATTACTCTAGGTCAAGTCAGCGTAAGGAGGTAGGAAGCGTTGTGTATTCTAAAGGCATTGAGAAGGATACGTCCCCAGACCTGGATGGGATCTACTCCAGATTACTGAGGGAAGTGAGAGAGGAAATAGCTGCCGCTTTAACAGCTACCTTTGCAGCGTCCTTGAACACGGGGGCGGTCCCAGGGGAATGGAGAATTGCTAATGGTTTTCCCCTCGTTCAAGGAATAATCTAGGTAATTACAGACCTGTGAGCTTGACATCAGTGGTAGTGAAACTACTGGAGAAGATATTGAGGGATAGCATATATACCCATTTGAAATAAAATGGGCTTCTCAGTGATAGGCAGAATGGTTTTGTGCAGTCAATGTCATGGCTTACAAACTTAACAGAACTCTTTGAAGAGGTGATAAAGTTGATTGATGAGGGAAGGCATATAGATGTCATATACGTGGACTTCAGTAAAGCGGTTGATAAATTTCCCCGTGGTAAGCTGATGAAGATGGTGAAGTCGCATGGGGCCCAGGGTGTTCTAGCTAGATGAATAGAGAACTGGTTGGGCAACAGAAGAACAGAGATCAGTCGTGGAATAGTGTTTCTCAAAATGGAGATCGGTGACCAGTGGTGTTCCACAGGGATCCGTGCTGGGAGAACTCTTGTTGTGATATACATAAATGATTTGGAGGAAGGTGTAGGTTCTCTCATTAGGAAGTTTGCAGGTGGCACTAAGATTGGTGGAGTAGCAGGTAGTGAAGGGGACTGTCCAAGACTACAACAGAATATAGATAGATTAGCGAGTTGGGCAGAGAAATGGCAAATTGAGTTCAATCTGGAGAAATGTAAGGTGATGCATTTTGGAAGATGCAATTCAAGACAGAACTTCACAATAAATGGAAAAGTCCTGGGGAAAATTGGTGTACAGAGAGATCTGGGTGTTTAGGTCCATTGTCCCCTGAAAATGACAAGGCAGATCAGTGGAGCAAATAAGAAAGCATACGGCATGCTTTCCATCATTGGACAGGGTATTGAGTACAAGAGTTGGCAGGTAATGTCACAGTTGTATCAGACTTTGGTCCAGCCACATTTGGAATACTGCATGCAGTCTGGTCCCCACCTTAGCAAAATGATGTGGATGCTTTCGAGAGGGTGCAGAGGAGGTTCACCAGGATGTTGGCTGTTATGGAGGGTGCCAGCCATGAAGAGAGATTGAATAAATTGGGATTATTTTCATTAGAAAGACGGTGGTTGAGGGGGGCATGATCCCTGCATGACGAGGGATATTGAGGCTCTGTTACGGAAAACAAAAAAGAATACATTGCGTTTAAGATATCGGGCTCAAGTCAATCCTTAGGTGACTATACAAAGTGTAGAAGCACCTTTAAGAGGGGAATCAAAAACGCAAACGGAGGGTATGAGATGGATCTCTCAGAAAAAGGTTAAATATAATCCCAAAAGGGTCCCTAGCTACATTAATAGTAAAAGTGTGGCGAGGGAGAGAATAGGTCCCCTTAACAATCAGCATGGCCGTCCTTGTGTGGAATCACCAGGAGGTGGTGGGATTTTTTTAATGAATATTTCTCCTCAATGTTTACTTAAAGCACAATAAGGTGGATACATTCCCTAGGCATGAGCATGTCCGTCCTCGGATGTTATGGGAGACTATGGAAGAAATTGCAGAGGCCCTTGAAGAGATGTTTGCTTCATCTTTTGCTATTGAAGAGCTTCCAGAAGACTGGAGGGTGGTTAATGTTGTTCCATTGCTTAAGTAAAGTAGCAAAGACAAACCAAGGAACTCTTGGTCAGTGAACGTAATATCAGTGTTAGGCAAGGTTTTGGAGAGGATAATAAGAGACAGGATCAACCAACGTTTGGGTAGTCAACGTCTGATTAGGGGTAGTCAAGTAGATTTCTGTGCGGGAAATCATGTCTGACAAATCTTTTAAAGTGTTTCAAAGAGGTAACCGTGAGAATAGATAAGGGTAGGACAGTTGAGCATCTGTATATGGACTTTTATAAGGCTTTTGACAAGGTCCCATAGGGCAGGTTAGTCAGTGAGTTTAAGTTATGTGGGATCCAGAGAGATCTAGCTAATTGGATTCAAAATTGGCTCGATTGTAGGAAACAGAGGGTGGTGGAAGAAGATTGTTTCTCAGACTGAAGGCTTATTGTTAATGGTGTGCCACAGGGGTCAGTGCTGAGACCTTTGTCATTTATTATTTAAATAAATGACCCGGATGTGAATATACAAGGCATGATGAGGACCATAAGACATAGGAGCAGAAATTAAAATATACAGCCCATCGAGTCTGCTCCACTATTCAATCATGGATGATAAGGTTCTCAACCCCATTCTTCTGCCATAACCATTGATCCCTTGACAATCAAGAACATGTCCATCTCAGTCTTATATATACTCAGTAACCTGGCCTCTACTGCCTTCTGTGGCATTGAATTCTATGGATTCGCCACTCTCTGGCTGAAGTAGTTTCTCCTTATCTCCTTTCTAAAAGCTGTTCCTTTTACTCTAAGGCTGTGCCCTCGGGCTCTAGTCTCTCCTACAAATGGGAACATCTTCACAACATCTATTCTGTCCCGACTATTCAGTATTCAGTATGTTTCAATTAGATCTCCCCACATCCTTCTAAAATCCATTGAGTACAGATCCAGAGTCCTCAAAGGTCCCTCATACGTAAAGCTTTTCATTCCTGGAACAATTCTCGTGAAATGCCTCTGAACAATTTCCAAGGCCAATGCATCTGCTCTGTGATATGGGGCCTAAAACTGCACAACATACTCCAAGTACTCCCAAGAAGGTTACTACATTTACGGATGATAAAAAAAGGAAGTATTGTTGATAGCAATGAACGTTATCAGAAATTATACAGGGATTTTAATCTGATGGGCAAGTGAGCTGAGGGTTGGCAATTGCAATTAAATACAGATAAGTGGGAGTTGTTACACTTTGGAAAGTAAAACAAAGATAGGACTTATACAGTAAATGGTTAGGTTCTGAGGAGTGTTGTGGAACAGAGGGACCTCGGACCACAAGTCCATATTTCATTGAAAGCGGCATCATGGGTAGATAGGGCAATAAAGAAGGTATTTAGTATGCTGGCCTTCATCGTTCAAGGCATTGAATGTAGGAGTTGGGACACTATGCTACAATTCTGTGAGTCGTTGGTGAGGCCACACTTGGAGTATTGTGTACAGTTTTGGTCACACTGTTAATCTGAAAATAGTGAAAAGAAATTTGACAAGGATGTTGTCAGGACTAATAGGCTCGAGTTATAGGGAAGGGGTTGGACTGTTTCGGATATCATCCCTTGGAATGTACGAGAATGAGGGGGTGTTTTTATGGAAATGCGTAATATCATGAGGGCCATAGATAGGATAAATGCATATAGTCATTTTCCCAGTGATGAGGGATTGAAAACTACAGGGCATAGGTTGAAGATGAGAGGGGAAAGATTTAAGAAGGACCTGAGGGGCAACTTCATTATGCACAGAATGTTTTTGAAATGGAATGGGCTGCCAGAAAAATTGGTTGAGACAAGTACAATAGCAACATGTAAAAAAATGAATTGATGCATAGACGGGAAAGTTTGAGAGCGATATGTTTCAAATGTGGGCAATTGGATTTAGTTGATTGGGCAGCATGGTCAGCATGGACTAGTTTGGGCCGAAGGACCAGTTCCCATGCTCGATCACTCTACGATTCAATGACACACCATTTAAGTCAGTGACACAGTGACACTGGGGTTACACCAGCCAACACCACGTCACTGTCAGGGGGACACTCCGGGCTCCACCAGCCCACACCCTGTCACTGTCAGGGTGACACTCCGGTCTACACAAACCCACAATATGTCACTGTCGGGGGACACTCATTTCTAAACTAGCCCACACTATGTCACTCTCAAGGAACCACTCTGGGCTATACCATCCACACCACGTCCCTGTCAAGGAAACACTCTGGGCTATACTATTCACACCATGTCACTGTCAGTAGGACACTCTGGGCTATACCATCCCACACCATATTTCTCTCAGAGGGACACTCGTGGATACCACATCATCTCGCCATGCAGTGCCTTCTATCATTTGATTGATGAAGGTGCAGATGTTACCTACCTGCTTGGTAATAATCTCTGTGAGGTCAGTAATCCCCATCATACACTTGCCCTTTACTATGGAACAAACCAGACGCTCTTTGCCGTGTAGGTAGTTGAGGGCATATTGGTTTTGCTGGATGATTGACGTAATGCTGAGAACATGTCCTTACCTCCTGCCAAGTCCAAGTGGTCTCATTGCCCCAGCGGGTTGGACCACAAATAAGATAGTTTCAATTTTGATGGCTAATAATTCCTGCAGATCCCCCTCAGGAAAAGATACTGAGAAATGTGTAAGCCAGAAACTGGGCTTTACTGTTACCCAAAGCCTTACCACCCCTCCAATGCACGCAGAATACAGATGAAGCTGAACGTTTTGTAAGGAAACCCCAACCACATTCCTAGGAAGTTGGACAGGGAACAGTAGTTATGAAACCTGCCACTACAGCTACAGCACAGGGATTACCTATTTCATTAAGAACAATGATGACAGTCGCTTTGTCTTGGCTGAAAAAAATCCGGGTTTAGTTTAGATAATGGAAGGGGCTTCCTAATATGAAGCAGGACTGTTTTTGTGACTACCCTGAAAGTATGGGTAGGCCATAGCTCCAAAATATAGACGCACTGAGCTCTTAGGGTGAATGCTGTTCAATACAAACTGTTGGGTCTTTTAATAAGAGATGCGATTATTGTCCCAGACTAGTTCCTTCCATCCCACGACTGAGAAGATGGAAATGCCATTAGGGGTCTCATAGTAAGGTGTGAGCCAGTACCAATATCACAAAGAGCTAGAATACCCACAATAACAGAGAAACACTCCTCCAGGAGGCACACACACACACACATAGGATGTGAGGTGCCACAGGGAAGCAGGAGCTATTGGTCCATTGGCCCAAGGCACATGGAATAAACTGAGTCGCATTCACAGAAGTGCACCCCCATCCCGTACAGCTGTAACAAATTGGATAGGCTTCCCGGACTAATTAGAGGAATTCCACAGGCAGCTAGCAGGTGGGAAAAAGTAAAAGTAAAGACAAATAGGTGCTGACCGTCTTCATGAAGAGGCAGAGAGAGAAAAAAGCATGTTATAGGTCGACAACGGTGAAACATTCAACGTATGATGGTGCCAAGGCCTGAATAGGAGCTGGTTTTGGCACCAGGGCATGATCAAACTGTCCAATGCCATTGATAGCTCTTAAATCTGGAACCAGTCGATACTGGTGCCAGATTTTTGGACATCTCCCTGGAATCCCCGATTCCTTTTTTGCATTTCACAATGTATTCTTATCAGGATATTTCCGGGATGGACTTGGATGATAGAGAGCTAGGGGGTTGAGTCAACCACATTTGAATGTGAGGAAAACCAAATGGAGAAAATACTCACGTCTGGCCAGCCAATTATTTGACACTCAATAGAGGGGGACTGAAAGCTCCGTTGTCCGCAATCCGTACATACCAAATCCGAGTCATGACATCAGATGAAGATCCGGACCCCTGACAACGTCTTTCGGTTCTGCGATCAGTCAATAAACGCTCGTAATTGGTCTGGCTGTTAAGAATTCACTCTTTATTTTTCATACTGCCGGGTCCAGAGCGTGCAGGAACATCGAGGTTAAACACTTTCGTGTTCCTTGGAGGAACTGTGCACAAAGCCTAAACCAAGGACATGATCAAAAATTACATTCGGTCAATTAACAATCACAATTACATGATATTGATTTATGTGAATGTTCCATGGTCCAAAGATATTTCCTGAAACCTACTTTATATTCCAACACTCAGGTCACCCTGAACTCACTAACCGAGCCATTGCACCAGTACCTACAGGCCGGCTCAAACTGTCGTACCCAGCATTGCACCAACAGGCCGGCTAAAACTGTCTTATCGAGCACTGCACCAACAGGCTGGTTAAAACTGTCTTATGTAACACTGCACCTACAGGCCGGATAAAGCTATGTTATCTAGCACTGCACCTAAAAAGCGGCTAAAACTGTCTTATCTAGTACTGCACATACAGGCCGGCTAAAACTGTCTTATCTAACACTGCTCTAACAGTCCGGTTAAAACTATGTAAGCTAGCACTGCACCTACAGGCTGGCGAAAACTGTCTTATCTAGCAATGCACATACAGGCCAGCTAAAACTGTCTTCTCTAACATTGCACCTAATGGTTAGCTAAATCTGTCTTATCTAGCACTGCACCTACAGGCCGGCTAAAACTGTCTTACCTAACACTGCACCAAACGTTCGGCTAAAACTGTCTTATCTAGCACTGCACCTACAGGCTGATAAAACTGTCTTATCTAGGAATGCACGTACAGGCCGGTTAAAACTGTCTTCTCTAGCACTGCACCTACAGGCCAGCTAAAACTGTCTTAGCGAGCACTGCACACACAGGCCGGCTAAAACTGTCTTATCTAGCACTGCACCTACAGGCCAGCTAAAACTGTCTTACCTAACACTGCACCAAAAGTCCGGCTAAAACTGTCTTATCTAGCACTGCACCTACAGGTCGGCTAAAACTGTCTTATCTAGCACTGCACCTACAGGCTGATAAAACTGTCTTATCCGGGAATTCCCATACAGGCCGGCTAAAACTGTCTTATCTAGCACTGTACCTACAGACTAGCTAAAACTGTCTTATCTAGCACTGCACCTACAGGTCGGCTTAAACTGTCTTATCTAGCATTGCACCTAAAGGTCGGCTAAAACTGTCGTATCTTGCACTGCACCTTCAGGCCGGCTTAAACTGTCTTATCTAGCACTGCACCTACAGGCCGGCTAAAACTGTCTTATCTAGCACTGCACCTACAGGCCGGCTAAAACTGTCTAATCTAGCACTGCACCTAAAGGCCAGCTAAAACTGTCTTATCTAGCACTGCACATACAGGCCAGCTAAAACTGTCTTATCTAGCACTGCACCAACAGGCCGACTAAAACTGTCTTATCTAGCACTGCACATACAGGCCAGATAAATCTGTCTTATCTAACACTGCACCAACAGGCCGACTGAAACTGTCTTATCTAGCACTGCACCTATGGGCTGGCTAAAACTGTCCTATCTAGCACTGCACCTACAGGCTGGCAAACCTGTCTTATCTAGCACTGCACCTGAAGGCAGTCTAACACTGTCTTATCTAGCACTGCACCTACAGGCCGGCTTAAACGGTCTTATCTCGCACTGCACAACAGGCCGGTAAAACTGTCTTATCTAGCACTGAACCTACAGACCGGCTGAAACAGTTTTATCTAGCACTGCACCTACAGGCCGGCTAAAACGGTCTTATCTCGCACTGAACCTACAGCACAGCTGAAACTGTCTTATCTAGCACTGCACCTACAGGCCGGTAAAAATGTCTTATCTAGCACTGAACCTACAGGCCGGGTAAAACAGTCTTATCTAGCACTGAACCTACAGGCCGGCTAAAACTGTCTTATCTAGCACTGCACCTACAGGCCGGCTAAAAATGTCTTATCTAGCACTGCACCTACAGGCCGGGTAAAACAGTCTTATCTAGCACTGCACCTACAGGCCGGCTAAAACAGTCTTATCTAGCACTGCAACTACAGGCCGGCAAAAACTGTCTTATCTAGCACTGCACCGAAAGATCGGCTAAAACTGTCTTATCTACCACTGCACCGATATGCCGGCAAAAATTGTCTTATCTAGCACTGCACCTACAGGTCGGCTAAAACTGTCTTATCTAGCACTGCACCTACAGGCCGGCTAAAACTGTCTAATCGAGCACTGCACATAATGGCCAGCTAAAACTGTCTTACATAGCGCTGCACATACAGGCCAGATAAAACTGTCTTATCTAACACTGCACCTACAGGCCGGCTTAAACTTTCTTATCTAGCACTGCACGTAAATGCCGGCTAAAACTTTCTTTTCTAGCACTGCACCTACTGTCCGTCTAACACTGTCCTAACTAGCACTGCACCTCCAGGCCGGCTAACACTGCCCTAACTAGCACTGCACCTATAGGCCAGCTAAAACTGTCTTATCTCGCTCTGCACCTACAGGCTGTCTAAAACTGTCTTATCTAGCACTGCACCTAAAGGCCGGCTCAATCTGTCTTATCTAGCACTGCACCTACAGCCCAGCTGAAACTGTCTTATCTAGCACTGCACCTACAGACTGACTAAAACAGTCTTATGTAGCACTGCACCTACAGGCCGGCTAAAACTGTGTTATCTAGCACTGTACCTACAGGCCAGATAAAACTGTCCTATCTAGCACTGCACCTACAGGCTGGCTAAAACTGTCTTGTCTCGTACTGCACCTACAGGCTGGCTAAAACTGTCTTATCTAGAACTGCACCGACAGGTTGTCTAAAACTGTCCTATCTAGCACTACACCTAAATTCCGGCTAAAACTGTCTTATCTAGCACTGCTCATACAGGCTGGCTAAAACTGTCTTATCTAGCTGAGTTATTCTCTGCTTTAAAGCGCACCTTTTGTGCTAAACACTATTGAAGCAGACTGTTGTTGGTCACTTATTGAGAATTTGTAGTTGGTAACTTAAAAGCCATTTTTTGCAGCTTTAGCAGATTTGTCAGTCTGCAGCCAAGAAACCATTTTGTCATGTTATTTGCACCGAGAAGCCATCTTGTTGCCACATAGGTAATGAAGAGCATCTGTTAAATGGTTGCCCCTGACTACAACCGGTCACTTCAGCCTGTATGCAGTTATCAGATCCAAACCTGTCCCTCTGTAACAGGCTTGAGAGCTGAATGACCTTCTCCTATCCCTGTGTAACAGACTGCACAGGCTGAATGGCCTCCTCCTATCTCTATGAACAGATTAGAGAGCCTGAATGGCCTCGTCCTATCCCTCAATAACACATTCGAGAGGCTGAATGGCCTCCTCCTGTCCCTCTGTAACAGTCCCGAGACATTAAATGACACAGCAATTGATGGAGTATGAGAGGCCGATAAACTGTATCGAATGAAGGTCCCTCCATTCTCAGTTACAGAGACATAAAGATCACAATTTACTCCAGGTGCTCTCTCAGTAACACCTCACACAGCTGCAGTGAGACTTCTCTCTGTTTTGAACAGTTCCCTTTGCATCTTTCTACCTCTTCAAGTGGGAATAGGCTAATGTGGGCTGAATGGCCTCCTTCTATCCCTCTGTAACAAGCGCATTGAGAGAGAACTGCTTCTCCCGTTCCTGAGTCGCCAAACCAATGCTTTGTCAAAGTTATGACCGGGTTTGATAACTGGGCACTTTTACCCAGGAGTAGCCTCACACAATGTCATTTGGCAATAAGTATCATATCTTGGCTTAAAGTTTCGAGAAATTTCCCATCCAGTCATTTTTTGTTGCTGCTATGATGTTTTATTCCTGTCTCCTTTTATAAACAGTGGGACTTATACAACCCTGCAGTGTTCCGGCAATACTCCCACATACAAGGAAAATTCCTTAACTAGATTGAAAGGTTTATGGTCCGTCCGTCAATAACTCTCATCCATTCCAGCCCGACGCAGTAAATACTGGCTTTTATTTTGATATAAAAAAGGATGTAACGAAGATGTTAACTGAGCCAGTTTGTTCGGTGACTGTGATTAATGCCGATCTCCATGGATTCTAATTAGCCCAGTGGAGACTTCCCACCTTTCATGATAAATGGGCTCTGTTCAACGTGTTATCCCACAGTATGAGTACGAGCATCACCGACAGCACGAACAGGGATCAGCAGCTCCAGAGAAAAGGGGAGGAGAGATCATAACTTGAGAACATCAGACTGGAATGTTATAACAATGGACAGGAGTTTATCCTCTGATTTTTCCATTCTTTCTACATATCATGATTGGTTGTCATTATCGTGGCGGATCTATTATGCTCTTTGCATTATTCAATACTTTTATTGCCCTCTCCTGTCTATCGTTGGTGTCCCTGGTAAGTCTCACTCTCCAGCTATTTTTTCTATAAACCAGTTATGACAGCATCAATGTTCTTTCATAAAGTCTACATGTCTTGCCACCATTATTGTTCCTGTTGATACTCTGAATCCAGATATTCATTCCACAGATTAGAACTACCTGCATCACTGAACATGTTCAATTACTGTCTCCCTCCTTGCCTCTGACAGTGTTACTCATGGGTCTCTATGTTAACCTGCTCAGCGGTGAACCATTACCTCACTAACCTTGCTATTTCAATATTGCGAGCATGGGCGTCACTGCTTTCTGTTACGGTGACAAACTTAGTTTCCTTCAGCTGATTCCATTCCATCCTTATCCAAGAGCTTTTTAAAATACATTGTGGGACTTAGTCATTGCTGGCTGGCCAGCATTGATATCTCATCGCACTTTGCCTTTGAGGAGGTGGTGGTGAGCTGTCTTCTTCAATCGCTGCGGTCTACTCACTGTTGGTTGACCAATGGCAGTATTTCAGTAGGGAGGGAATTTCAGTATATTCACCCAACGACTATGAGGGAATGGCGGTTATGCCAGAAGACTGGAGGAGAGCAAATCTTGTCCCCTTGTTCAAGAAGGGGTGTAGATACAACCCTGGAAATTATAGACCATTGAGCCTTACATCGGTTGTGAGTAGAGTATTGGGCAAGGTTACAAGAGAAAGTCCTTATCAAAATCTCAACCAGAATAAGTTGATTCGGGAGAGTCAACTCGGTTTTGTGAACTGTAGGTTGCGCCTCACAAACCTTATTAAGTTCTTTGAGAAGGTGACCAAACAGCTGATTGAAGGTAAATTGGCTGATGTGGTAGATATGGATTTCAGTAAGGTGTTTGATAAAATTCCCCAAGGTGGGCTATTGTACAAAATGCAGAGGCATGGGATTGAGGGCGATTTAGCGGTTTAGATCAGAATTTGGCTAGTTAAAAGAAGACAGAGGGTGGAGATTGATGGGAAATGACTATCCTGGGGTTCAGTTACTCGTGGTGAACCGCAAGGATCTGATTTGTGGTCACTGTTGTTTGTCATTTTTATATATGACCCAGATTAAGGCGTAGGAGGATGTCTTAGTAATTTCAGATGGCACTAAGGTTGTTAGAGTTATGGATAGTGCCAAAAGATGTTGCAGGTTACACGGGGACATAGATAAGATGCACACCTGGGCTGAGAGGTTACAAATGGAGTTTAATGCGTAAAAGTGTGAGGTGATGCACTTCAGAAGGTGCAACAGGAATAAAGACTATGGAGCTAATGGGATGATTCATGGTCATGAGGATGAGCAGAGATATCTCGGTATCTATATGCAGAGATCACTGAAAGCTGTCACCCAGGTTGATAGAGTTGTTAAGAAGACTATGGTGGAGAAGGTGGGGGTTAGGGGTATATTCAAGATGGTGGCAATTACATAGGTCTGCCCTACTGAACTCTGCATCAGAACCCAGAAAAAGTGGGGCACTCACTCTCTCTTTTTACATATTGTGTTAAAAATCATTACTTTTTGATGACCAGAATTGCTGCGTGTGAGTTTAAAAGTGTTAGAAAAATGACTAAAGGGAAGGAGTGCAAGGATTGCCTGGATCATCGACATCAGCGAGCGCTCCCG
The DNA here is from genome assembly GCF_020745735.1 of Hemiscyllium ocellatum. Taxonomy (NCBI): domain Eukaryota; kingdom Metazoa; phylum Chordata; class Chondrichthyes; order Orectolobiformes; family Hemiscylliidae; genus Hemiscyllium; species Hemiscyllium ocellatum. Next base: position 1,030,107 of record NW_026867625.1, read on the forward strand.
GGGACAAAACTGTGGCGCAGTGCCTTGCCTTGGTGTTTGTGTAAACTTGAGAGAAGCTCGATTCAGCGATGGAGGAGTCCCGGGCCAGGCTTGAACCGATCTCAGTCATGCTGCAGAGGCATGGCCAGGAGATCCAGCGTCACAGGCAGCACATCATGGTGGGGGAGCATTGGACTGCAGCCTCTGAAACCACGGTGGAATCCTTGGCGTGTCACGTCCAGACACTGGAACAGCAGGTACATGCTTTGGAAGAGCAGGTCAATGAGCTTGAAAACCAAGGCTGTCGGAAGAACGTCAGCCTGGTCGGGCTGCAGGAACAGGAAGAGGGATACAAACTGCTCAGCTTCTTAGAGCAATGGCTCTGCAGTTTTTCAAGCTGGGAGTTCGGTCGAGTTGTGTTCGGGTGAGTGGGCCAGCGTCCCCACCCGCTCCTAGTGTGACACCACCAGTTACACAGATAAGCAAACGGTGATGGAAGGAGCCATAAGCTCTGGTATACAATGGATTGTGAATTATGCTTTACCAATACTTTTCTGCGATCGTGATTCTCAGAAGGAAGGCCTTTAATGAATTAAAATAGACAGCTGAGGGATTTGAATATCCAGTCCTCTGCAAGATAATACATTTCAGCCATGGAGCATCTGTGTTTAATTTTGACTCACCATAAAAAGCAATGGACTTCCTGGAAACCTTACAATATTCGGCTGCCTCTAATAATATGGACAATAATGTTTACTTTACTTTCTCTCTGTGTTTTACCTGTTCATCCTTTATATGTGTGTGTGTATGTGTGTGTATGTGTATATGTGTGTGTGTGTGTGTGTGTGGTTGTGTGTGTGTGTGTGTGTGTGTATGTACCACTATTCTTATTTTTGATCTCATCTCTCTTCTCTCTCTCCTCCCGTTATCCTTTGTTTTTTTTTATCATTTCTTTTCACTTCTCTCCCTTGATATGGGATGGGGATGTGGTTGAGGGAGGCAGGGGGTATTATTTTTAACCAGGAGTACCGAAGGTTAAAGCATGGATAGGACAGGTCGAGCGCCCACTTTTAATTTTCTTGTTATAATATGTTGCCTGGGTTTAGCGACACAGCTTCATCTGGAAGGAGCAATGCAGGTGTTAGTGGATAGTATGAGCGCTTCCTGTGGGCAAGGGGGCAAAATTTCATTTCAATTGTGTTAGATGTCGATCTGTTGTAGACGTAGACGTTAGAAGTTTTGAGCTGGTATGTTGGGACGTTGCATTTTTACATTTATGCAAACTGTTTGCTGTTTTCTATCACCTGTCCGGGCTCGTTCCCCAGTACCATGTCAAATTAGCCCCTTCCCTCGTTGGACTATTGACATACTGCAGTAGAAAATTCCCCTGGACACTTCTTCCAAATTCCACCCATCCAGACATTAAGTATATCCCAGTCAATGTTGTGAAAATTAAAATCTCCCATCACCACTACCCTATTGACTCTACATCTTTCCATAATCTGGTTACCTATTTGTTCTTCTATATCACACTCACTGTTGGGACGTCTGTAACACAGCCCCAACAATGTAACTGCGCCCTTCTTTTTTCTCAGCTCCACCCATAATGCCTCACTACCCAAGACCTCCATGGTGTGGTTTTCAGCATAGCCGTGATATCGTCCTTGACCAGTAATGCAACTCCACTCATACACCCCTTTTGCTTCCTTCTCTTTCCTGTCTGAAGCGTTTATATCCTGGAACATTTCATTGTCAATCATCATGCCCTTCCTTCAACCAAATCTCTGTGATTGAAATAACAACATACTCCGGCAGCAATTTAAGCCCTAAGTTCATCTGCCTTACACACTCTACTCCTTGTGTGAAAGTAGATGCATTTCATACCACAAGATTTTTGTGCTCATCCGCTCTCTGCCGACCTTTCCCTTTATTCATGCCATCTTCACAATTCTTACAGTCTCCAGTATCGACCAAATTGCCTATTTGTTTTCTCTTCTGGTTGCCAGCCCCCTGCCACATTAGTTTAAAAACTTGCCAACAGAAAGATCAAAACTCCCCTTGGATATTGGTTCCAGTCTGGTTCTGGTGGAGACAGCCCATTTTGTAATATTCCCACCTATCCCAGAATTTATTGTCCAATAAACCTGAACCCCTCCCTCCTACACCATCTCTCAAGCCACGTGTTTATCCTGCCTATTCTTTCATTTCTACACTGGCCAGCACGTGATCCCGAGAGCATTACCCTTTAACTTCTCTCCTAGCCTCCTGAATTCTTCTTTCTGGGCCTCGTCTCGTTTTCTACTTCTATCGTTGGAGGCTATATGCACCAAGACAACTGGGTGTTCACCCTCTCCTTTTAGAATGCCCTACAGCCAATCGTTGACATCCCTGACCCGAGCACCTGGGAGGTAACATACCATCTGGGAGTCCTGTTTTCGGCCACAGAACATCCTGTCTATTTCCCTTACAATAGAATCCCCCATGACCATGGCCCTCCGAGTCTTTTTCCGGCCCTTCTGAACAGCAGTGCCCGACACGGTGCCATAATCCTGGCAACCGCTGCCCTCCCCTGGTGAGCCATCTTCTCCAACATTATCCAAAACGGTATACCTGTTTTGGAGGGAGATGACCGCAGGGGACACCTGCACTGCCTTCCTACTCTTTTTATGCCTTTTGGTCACCCATTCACTGTCTCCCTCAGCAATCCTAACCTGCAGTGTGACCCAGTTCACTTAACGTGCTGTCCACTACCTCCTCAGTATCGCGCATGCTCCACTGTGAGTCCATCCACAGCTCCAGAGCCGTCATGCGGTCAAACGAGAGCTGCAGCTGGACATGCTTCTTGCAAGTGAAAGAGCCAGGAATGTCAGACATCGTTCCCAAGCTCCCATATTAAGCAAGAGGCACAATGCACAGGTCTGAGGTCGCCTGCCATTTTATGCTTAGCTTTCTGTGAACTAACTAAACCCAAACACTGCACTTAAATATATGTAAAAGAAAGATAGAGAGAAAAAAAAAAGCCTTCTCCTTCCGATTAGAGAATGGGGGCGAGAGGATGATACTACACGTGTAGTATATCGGGTTTAGACACTGCCCAAATATAAATTAAGCCTTTACCTTTCCGGCAGCCCTCGCTTCACTCCACCTTCTCTCCTCACCACTCTAAATGTTCAGACATGTCAATTTTTCAAATCCTTTCATTCAAAAAGCAGAGGGGCTACTAACTTATCAAGAGATATCTTCCATTTCAATTGTGAGACCAATACAGATGGTTTATGATTCTTAAAACTTTCATGCTGGGAGATATGTGTGGGATTTTGAATGTATGCTGCCCCAGTCAGATTTCCTCAAATTTTAACAGATGCCTTTTCCGGATTGCTGGCCCTTGGGGCACGTCATACAGAAATAAGGGGAGACTGTAAAAAACTTATTAACTCCGAAGTGGACAGGATGCCTCGGGGTCTTGTGGTTACGTTCCCGCAATCCAGGCAGTTGATGTACCTGAACAGGGAGCTGGGAATAGTGGGTGTGTTGAGTTGTCCCCACCCTGAGGAGCTGAAAATGTGTTGCTGGAAAAGCGCAGCAAGTCAGACAGCATCCTTCTTCAGGAAGGGCTTATGCCTGAAACTTCAAATCTCCTGTTCCTTGGATGCTGCCTGACCTGCTGCGCTTTTCCAACAACACATTTTCAGCTCTGTTCGCCAGCATCTGCCGACCTCACTTTTTCCCACTCTGAGGAGAGGGACTGCACCTTTTTCTCTCAGCCACGTAAGTGCTTTTCGAGGATTGACATTTTTTTTCTTGTTGACCTTTTTGAATTCGATGCTCTCCTGCAGAATTTGGAAGATAGTCATTTCTGATCTTGCAGCACTGTACATGGAGGTAAAGGTCGGTGGTGAAGGGACAAGCTCATGGCACTGGCACATGGCTCCTTTCGTCCTGAAGGATAGCAAGTTGTTTGAATATTTTTCTGGGGAATTTAAAACAAATTGGGACATTAATTTGGGTACGGCCAGTAATACGTCAGTGGTCTTGAAACATGCCAAGGCCTATAGGAGGAGTTTACTCGGAGATCCAGAAGCGGCAGAAGGCAGAGCAGCTGCATATGCTCGAAGCTTGCCTGAAGGCAGCTGAAACAGAATACCTTGCCAGACCGTCTGTAACCAAGTTGCAGCAGATTACAGCCCTCAGAGCTAGTTTGAATGCTGGGCTCACCCAGACAGCAAAGAGGGAAATCTCCCTTGAGAAACAGAGGTTATTTGAGTATGGCGATAAACGGGGTAGATATCTAACATACCTGGCCAGAAAGAAGAATGCCCCCTAATCTATCACATCCATTAGAGAGAGTGTTGTGACTGTTACTTGCAATGCCAAAAATTACTTTAGAATGTAACCAATTAATTTGAATCATGCCCAGGATAACAGCAACCACTGGAAGATAAACTTTATTGTTTAACATCTGGAAACCAATCAAACAATGAGAATTGAATATGTCAAGAGGAGGATATAAACCTGGTACTTTGAAAATTAATGGGAAAGACAACTGGACAGCTAACATTTTAGTCTCAAATTAGAAAAAAATATTCTTTCCAATATACTTGATTTACTTTAAAAAAACAGAAAGAATGTGACCCAGGGAGATCTTCAGCCGGAAGTTTGAAGACAACAGGACAACAGAGACTGTGCGATGTTGAGACTACGTTAATGTAATGTTCAATAAGTGGGTTAATGGAACAGCATATTTTTGGAGTTGTAGTGAGAGCATACGTAGTTAAGAAAATTTTGTCTTGTATAGGTGAGTAGTTGTTGTTTGATGTTCACTATTCGTGTTCATAAAATATATTGTTATTTTTCTTTGAATGGTGGAATTTGGGAGTTCTCTGTCACTCATGTTTTAACAGATTACTAGGCGAGGTGAGTTTTTTTGATGTTTGGTTTTTATTAACAGAGGGGTTCGACGTTGATGTCATAACAGTTTAAAGGTTTGTCATTCAGGATTAGGACATATGTGAAGAGATTAGGGGTACAAAAGGTCTCAGCAGATTCCAAATTTTGGCAAATATTGTCAAAGATCTTAAAATAAAACTTAGGTCAGAAAATATGTTTAGTTTTGGTTACATGCGGGTGATTAAATGAAAAGTGAGAGAAATGTGGTTCTGGGGTTTGAAAATGATTCCAAATTTGCCAAGAAGGTTTAGAAAGACAGAGGAAGGGCGTACATTTGGAATCAGCAAATAGGTTAGAATTGGGTTTAACAAGGGACAAAAGGAAGCTGAAATTGCAATGGAGTTGGTCAAGCACTTTTGTGTACTGGAGAAACTGACAGTGAGTGCAGTAGAGTTCGAAAAAAAGATTGCAAATGCAGTAACTGGAGTTAGAAGATTGAAAATTGAGACAAAAAGAAAGTGATAGGAAAGAGAAAGCAAGGTAGAAGTGAAAGAGAGAGAGAGAGAGGAAAAAGAAAGAGAGAATTTGAACTTGAGAAGTTGCGAATTAATCAGCAAAGTCAAGTTAACAGGATAGAGATTAAAATAGAAAGTAGGGCTATACTTAAATATGTGAAAACATTGCCATATTTTGAGAAGAAAAACGTGGCAGACTTTTTTATTTCATTTGAAAAATTGGATAGACAGCTGGAGTGATCAGAGAACTTATGGGAAATGCTAATTCAGACTCAGCTGGTAGCAGAGCTAGTAAGGTATGTGCAGCGCTGTCAGATGAGGGGTCAAGAGGTTATGCAGATGTCAAACAGGTCATTTTGAATTGGTACCAGCAGTATATAGAGAGCGATTCAGAAACATAATGATGGAACCAGGTCAGACTAAGGATGGTGCAGGAGGGAGGGATTCGGTTTCTGGATAACTGGGGTCCTTTCTGGGGAAGGTGGGACTTCTATAAACAGGATGGTCTACACCTGAACCTGAGGGGCACCAGTATCCTGGGGGTAGGTTTGCTAGTGCTCTTTGGGGGGGGGGGGTTACACTAACTCTGCAGGGGCATGGGAATCTAGACTGTAGCTTTTGGGTACAGGATCTGGAGCGTAGGGAGGTTAGGAACATGGCATCAATCTCGAAGGAGGATGCCTGTAAACAGGAAGGTGGTTTGAAGTGTGTATACTTCATTGCGAGAAGTATACAAAATAAGGTAGGTGAATTGCAGCGTGGGTTGTTACCTGGGATCGATGTTGTGGCTATTATGGAGACATGGGTAGAACAGGGACAGGATTGGTTGTTGCAGGTTCCAGGATTTAAATGTTTTAGTCGGGTCAGAGGTGGTGGTAAAAGAGGGGGAGGTGTGGCATTGCTTGTCAAGGATAGTATTACAGCGCTGGAAAGGACGATGGATGAAGACTCGCCATCTGAGGTAGTTTGGGCTGAGCTTAGGAATAGGAAAGTTGAGGTCATCCTGTTAGGAGTTTTCTACAGGCCTGCTAATAGCCCTAGAGACGTAGAAGAAAGGATTGCGAGGATGATTCAGGAGAAGAGTGAAAGTAATAGGTTGGTTGTTATGGGGGACTTTTAACTTTCCAGATATTGACTGGGAAAGCTATAGCTCGAGTACGTTAGATAGGTCGGTGTTTGTCCAATGTGTGCAGGAGGGTTTCCTGACACAACATGTAGACAGGTCAACAAGAGGTGAGGCCATCCTGGATTTGGTTCAGGGTAACGAACCAGGCCAGGTGTTAGAATTGGCGGTAGGTGAGCACTTTGGGGACAGTGACCACAATTTGGTGACTGTTACTCTAGTGATGGAGAGGGAATAAGTGTGCACTGCAGGGCAAGAGTTATAGCTGGGGGCAGGGAAATTATGATACGGTGAGGCATAACTTCGGATGCGTGGCTTCGAAAAGCAGGCTTCAAGGAAAGGGTGCAATCGATATGTGGAGCTTGTCCAAGGAGCAACTATTGAGTGTCCTTGATAAATATGTACCTGTCAGGCAGGGAGGAAAGGGTCGTGTGAGGGAGCCTTGGTTTAATAAGGAATGGGAATTCCTTGTTAAAGGGAAGAGGGCGGCTTATGTAAAGATGAGTCGTGAAGGTTCAATTGGAGTGATTGAGAGTTATAAGGTAGCCAGGAAGGCTCTAAAGAGAGAGCTAAGAGCAACAAGGAGGGGATATGAAAAGTCCTTGGTTGGTAGGATTAGGGAAAACCCAAAGGCTTTCTATAGGTATGTCTGGAATAAAATACTGACGACGGTAGGAATAGGTCCAGTCAAGGATAGTAGTGTGAAGTTGCGTGTGGAGGCTGAAGAATTGGGGAGACACTGAATGAATACTTTTCGTCAGTATGCACTCAGGAACAGGGCATTGTTGCTTTAGTGAATATTGAGTCACAATTATTAGAATGGATGGCTTTGAGATATGTAGGGAACGGGTGTTAGAGATTCTGGAAAGGGTGAAAATAGTTAAGTCCCCTGGGCCTGATGACATTTATCCTAGGATTCTCTGGGATCAAGGGAGGAGATTGCAGAGCCATTGGCCTTGACTTTTATGTCCTCGTTGTCGACAGGAATAGTGCCAGAAGACTGGAGGATAGCAAATGTGGTTCCCTTGTTCAAGAAGGGGAGTAGGGATAACTGTAGTAACTATAGGCCGGTGAGTCTTACCTCTGTTGTGGGCAAAGTCTTAGAGAGAATTGTAAAGGATAGGATTTATGAACATCTGGATAGGAATAATGTGATCAAAGATCGTCAGCATGGTTTTGCGAAGGGCAGGTCGTGCCTCACAAACCTTATTGAATTCTTTGAGAAGGTGACTAAGGAGGTGGACGAGGGTAAAGCAGTAGATGTGGTGTATATGAATTTTAGTAAGGCGTTTGATAACGTTCCCACGGTAGGCTACTGTAAAAAATACGGAGGTATGGCATTGAGGGTGAGTTGGAGGTTTGGATTATGCATTGGCTGGAAGGAAGAAGACAGAGGGTGGTAGTTGATGGTAAAATTTCATCTTGGAGTGCAGTTAACAGCGGTGTTCTGCAAGGATCTATTTTGGGACTATTGCTGTTTGTCATTTTCATAAGTGACCTGGAGGAGGGGCTAGAAGTTGGGTAAAGTCGGTGAAGTTGTTGACGGTGAGGAAGGAGGTGGCAGGTGACAGCGGGATATAGATAAGCTGCAGAGCTGGGCAGAAAGGTGGGCAAATGGAGTTCAATGTAGGTAAGTGTGAAGTGATTCACTTTGTAAGAGTAACAAGAAGATGGAGTAATGGGCTAATGGTCGGATACTTGGTAGTGTGGATGAGCAGAGGGATCTTGGTGTCTATGTACACAGATCTCTGAAAGTTGCCACCCAGGAAAATAGTGCTGTGAAGAAGGCATATGGCATCCTGGCTTTTATTGGTAGAGGAATTACGTTCCGGAGTCCTGAGGTCATGTTACCGTTGTATAAAAGTCTGGTGGGGCCGCATCTGGAGTATTCTTTGCAGTTTATGTCGCCATACTATAGGAAGGATGTGGAGGCACTGGAACGGGTGCAGAGGAGGTTTACCAGAATGTTGCCTGGTTTGTTAGGAAGATCGTATGAGGAAAGGCTGAGGCACTTGGGGCTGTTTTCATTGGAGAAAAGAAGGTTTGGGTGACTTGATAGAGGTGTACAAGATGATTAGGGGTTTAGATATGGTTGACCATGAGAACCTTTTGGTGGTAGGTATAGGACAGATGTTAGGGGTAGACTCTTTACTCAGCGAGTCGTGAGTTCATGGAATGCCCTGCCAGTAGCAATGGTGGACTCTCCCTCTTTATCGGGATTTAAATGGGCATTGGATAGGCATATGGAGGATAGTGCGCTAGTATAGGTTAGGTGGGCTTGGATCGGCGCAGCATCGAGGGACAAAGGACCTGTACTACGCTGTATTTTCCTATGTTCTATGTTCTAGGCTTATATTGAATTTGAAAGAATTCAACATTGTAATTTTGATAGATGAGCATGGGCCTTAAAAATGGACAGGACACATAAGGCTCTGAGACAGATCATTTTCCTGGTCGAGTTTTAACACTCACTTTCCGAGGTGATCAGAGTTCATGTGAATGAACAGCAAGTTCGAGAAGTGAGAAGCACGGCAGGGATGGCAGGTCAATACGCTTTGGTGCATGAGCTGCCATCTAGCTTCGGGGAATATCTCCCTCCTGTGAGGGATAGAAATTGGGAGAAGGCCAGATCCTACTCTACAAAACAAAGATCGAGAGCATACTGGGACTGGTTTATTTAGGTTAATAAATAAGCCCAAGAGTGTTGAAAGGAGGTGAAAAGCCTCAGGTGTTTTCACAATACCGGAGTGTAACACATAGAATTACAGTGCAGGTGGTTTAAGAAGGGCAATAGGAAAACTGTCTTCACTGCAATAAGTTGGATAGACAAAGTCACAATGCAAGTCGTTGAAGAAAGGCCCTGTGGTTAAAAAAAAAAGATGTGGTAAAAGAGGCTAAGCCAGTGGCATTAGTGGACGTAGTAAAGGAACCCCAAGAAAAGTTGAAGAACTGCAGGAGAGTCCTCAGCTTAGGCAGGGGACGGGTATGGACTTAGTACCTGATCTCTATAAAGAATTCACCTCTGTGTGGAAAGATTACTCAGAAATAACAGGGGGAGAAGGACAACAAGGTATAATTTTGTGAGATACAGGCTCTGCACAGTCTCTATTATTCAAAAATTGTTGCACTGGAAAAGCACAACAGGTAAGACAGTGTCTGAACATCGACATATCATCTGGAAAGTGGCGGTGAGGAGGTGTGAAAGGGGGGCAAAAGATAAGTAGGAGGGTCGAAGTGGAGCTGAGGGGAAGGTCAGTGGGAAGGCGATAGGAAAATGAAGGTGTGATGATCGTGATAAGTCAGAGGGAAGGGTGGAGTGGACATGTGGGAAGGAAGGTGGACTGTCAGGAGATTTGGAGAAGGTGATGCTGAGTTGAAAGGTTGGATCTGGGATGAGATTGGGAGGGGAGAATTGGAAATTGGTGAAGTCGACGTTGATGCCGTGTGGTTGGAGGGTCCAAGCTGTCCTACTACCATCCACTTCATCCAGTCCTCTGATCTCTTACCATCTCCCCCCCCCCACACATATCTACCTATCGCCTTCCAATTTACCTTCTGCCAGCTCCTCCCCCACCCACCTCCGTATCTCTCAAAACTCTTTGCCCCCATCCCACAGTTGCCTTATGAAGGGGTAATGCCTGAAACATGTATTCTCCTGCTCCTTGGTTGCTGTCTGGCCTGCATTGCTTTTCCAGCGCCACACCTTTCAACTGTGATCTCCAATACCGTGTAATCCTCACATTCTCTCAGCATCTACAAGTAAATGCTGGAAGTATTTGTACTCTTTCTGACATGTTACCTGAGAGAGTGATCATTTGTGGAATGGGAACATTAATTAGTGCTCTCCTGTGTAAGACCAGGTTGGAGATCCAAATCAAGATTGGGGACGGAACAGTGGGAGTGAGTGACAGACCGTCAGTTTCAGAAATACCCTTTCATTCTTGAGAACAATTCAGCCAGATCCAAGTTGGGGTGACACCTTTTGTGGTGGAAAACTCAAAGGAAGACCAGGGAATTGAGGGGTTAAAAGAGAAATGCCCAGGAAATGTTCCAGATTGTGTAATAGCAAGACCTCACTGCCATAAGTTACAGCAAGAAGCAAAATGTAAAGAGCAAGACAAAGGAGTAGAAGTTTAATTAGCTGGCCCGTTGTTCATGTAATAGTGCAGGAAAAAACTGAACAGGCAGAGGGTCATGCAGAGGTGTTTAGTCCTGAAAGGCTAATGGCCTTACAACAGAAATTTACATAAATTGATGCATAGTCAGAAAAGGAATCAGAATACATTCTCGAGCGTTAGCAATGTAAAGATAGAGTCCTAAATGAAAATGGAGAACACGACAGGTTATTGCACAGGAGAAAAGGGCCAAAGTTGGCCAGATTGTGTTGGCGATCGCATACAGACAGGAGGTGTTACGGAGATCACATGAACTACCTGCAGGAGGTCACCTGGAAGATTCAGGCTAATGTATGAAAACACTTCTACTGGCCTGGAATGTACAATGACATGTTTATTTTTTGCCGTATGTGTCATACATGCCGAATGGTAGGTAAGCCAAAGGCAGGACGAAAAACTAGAGTCTTTGTTGCCAATTCTTGCATTCGACGGACCTTTCACGTGGGTTATGATTATTTGTGTAGGCCCTCTTTCTATACTAAAAGCAAAAATAAATATTTCCTAAACAGAATGGATGTGTCTGCCAGATTACCAGAGGAACTTCCATCATAGATTATTAAGCAAAAAGGGTGGTGGAGAGGTTCGTATCTTTCCTTACTCAGTACGGGCTACCCAGAGAGTTCCTATCAGTCCTCTCTATGTTAAACTCCATTTGCCAGTTCTGGGCGCACTTCCCCAGTTGATCAGGGTCTTGCTGCATTTTATGGTAACCTTCCTCACTGTCCACGAATCTGAATATTTTAGTCTCATCTGCAATTTAATCATCATGCTTGTTATACTCTCATTCCTATCATTGATAAGAAATAACTAACAGTAATGGACCCAGCACTAAATCCTAAGATTCTCCACTGGTTCACTACGATCCTTCAGGAAAGAAAAATTGCATCCTTATCTGTTCTGGCCAGCATGTGACTCCAGATCCACCACAATGTGCTTGACTCTTATCTGCCCTGTGGGCAAATATGATGGGTAATACATGCTGCTTATCCAGCAATGCACTCATCCAGAGAGTGAATAAAGAATACGTTACAGGCCTCCAGTCCTCCAAGCTTCCTTCCACTATTAACCTCTCCTTCCTAACATCAAGCCAATTGTGTAGCCAATTTGCCTGGTCTCCTGCATTCTATGCGATCGAATCTTCCAGAGCAGCCTATCATGTGGAACCTAATCAAAGGCCTTATGGAAATCTATACAGACTACGTCTACTGCACTCTATGCCTACTGATTCAAAAATCTCTGTGAAGCCATGTTCCTGCAAGTACGAATTCTTGTCGAGAGAGTATTTGCAGCAATCTCTATAGGTTTGATCTCCTTTGTCAGCAATAATCTCCTTACAACAGACGCAGATGTTTGTACCATGAAATGAGACGGAAGAACTGAGTGTTTTATCTGTAGAGCTATGAGACAATAGAGATAGTTGCACTGAAACTTGAGGATTGGTTGCGATCACTTATTTCCAGGAGAGACATTGATAGGGTGAGAAATACCATACTTTACCCAGGTTTGATTGGTTTGATTTATTATCATGTGTATGTCAGTACAGGGAAACACTTTATTTATGAGTAGTGGAGGCAAATCATAGTAAGCATGGACAGGCAGATCATAGGATGGAAATAGACTTGTACAGAGTAAAGCATACAGGCTACATTGCACAGGACGTGCACTAAACAAGATCAACATGAACAAGATCAGTATTATGTGAAATTAGAGATTCCATTCATCATGGCTTTCGTAATTGTTTCTAAGCCGTAATTAACTCTCCCACATTAATAATCAGTCAGTGTGTGAGCCTGCACTGAACATCATGTGTTCACTATCCCCAACAGCAGCCACAATACCTTCCATCTCAAACAGGTAGGCATTCCCACCAGCTTCCGCCCTACAAAGACAAGATCATGCTGTCTTCTTGGAGATGGAAGGTGCCTACTTGAGATTTCACACAAGGCATTTTTCTTGCCTCTACACTTCCCTGTGTGAGAGCGATGAGTGGCTGAATGGTCTCCTCCTGCTGTCTCTGTGCGTCTCGTGGGGCAGAATGACCTCCTACTGTTCATATAGCAGTGACTCAAGGGGCTGAATATCCGTCTGTTGATCCAGTGTAAGTAATCAAGGAGCTGAATGGCCTCCTCTTGTTCCTGTATAATGGACTCAAGGGCTGAATGGCTTCTTCCTCACACGATTGGACAGGGCCAAGGGCCTGACTGGGTTACCCCGGTTCCTGATTAACAGCTCGATGTGCTAACTAGTGTGATGATGCTGCAGCTTTCAGATGTTATTTTGTCCGGGTTTCTTTTCAGATAGAGACTGAACTATCGTTGCCAATCTGGTTAGTTAAAGCCACTGTTTTAAACAGCTAGAGAGGTCTTGTATTTATTCTAATGCAGCCTGAATGGATGTGGCCTGCTCTCACAGATTAGGATCTCTGGGTTTTAGTTTCTCAGTAACATCAAAAACTATTGGGGTCTCCACAGAGTTATAAGCTTCAGTGACTATCTCCTGGCTGCTACTCTCTCTGATCTTTTTTACTGGATGCTGCTTTTCTTCCCCTCCTGGAGAACTGTATGTGAGAATTTGTTTTTGTTGTGCAAGTGGTTCTGGTTATGGGATATGACTATATTGTTACAGTTAGTTAGTAATAGGATTGTATCTACTATTCTATGAAGTTTTTTGAATCGTGTTGTTGTATTCTAATTTCCTCTTACTTTTTTATATTTTAATGATGGTGCTCAAATTAACTGTTTGGCTTAACATCGAGTAGTTCACCAATCACATTACATCTGAACCAGTTGCTATATTTGCCTTTAGAATAGCATAATGGTTGGAATTAAACTATAACTTCAAAATATTTTTAAGAGGCTCTGGTGTGGTCCTTAATAATGGACTCCTTGCTTCCTGTGTAATGGGCAGGAGGGTCTGAATGGGCTATCCTCTTCTTGTTCAGTAGTTTCAATGGGCTGAATGGCTTCCTCATATTCCTGTGAAGTGAGCTTGAGTTGCTGAATACTTCCTCTGTTCCTATGGAATTAAGCAGCATCTCCCAGTACTATTACATGAATGCTACATATACTTTCACAGCACAACCTTGAATGTTATCCAGGTCTTGCTGCACATGGACACAGACTGTTTCAAGAGTTGACGGGGGGGAACACATTGTTGTGAACACTGAATAATCTTCAAGAAACATCCCCTCTTCTGAAACTCTGTGTTCTCATCATATGCTCATATCAACAGGTCATGGTAGGGGAGCAGGGAGTGCTTATTTCAAACAGAGTATTGAATGTCAGCAATTCGCTTTTCCATCATGTGAGGAGAGCTAGGTGACAAAGTATTTAAAGAAGGGGTAGATGGATTGGACCTGACAGAGAGTTCAGGGCTATGAAGATTTGGACATTGAAGAGGAATTCAGAGACCTGAGCAGATCAGCCATGATCTTAGTGAAGGGAAAGGCAGGCTTGAGGAGGATGAGCGTCCTGCCCCTGTTTCCGATGTTCTCACATTCTATTATTGGAAGGTTAGTGGATGTTATTTTCTTGTAGGGCCGTTATTGATGTTGCAGTCAGCGATTTGAGCCATCTCTAAGTGAGGTATGAGGACTGTATTCTCAGTTAATCTGGGTCTACAACATGACCAATAAATGAAGTACAATTTGCAGAGAGGGGGGCTCTGTAAAGAGAGATGAGGGGCCTCTTTTATACCAGGTTGGGTTTTCAAATTACATTTCCCAAATCACCTCAAACCGTGTGTGACAATACTGAGGGCTGAATGGTCTTCATGTTTCTGTGCACCAGGTGATAGCAATAAGTGCCCTCCAATTGCTCCTTCCTTGCAGGTTTGAGGGGCTGAATGGAACACAGGAACATCGGACTGAGGAGCAGGAGTGGGTCATGAGACACTTTGAGCCTTCTCCAACAGGCACTAAGATTGTGGCTGATCAGGTTGTGGTCTCAGCCCCACATTCCTGTCTGTATCCTATCATCCGTGACACAGTTCCCTGTCAAGTGTTTAACTAACTCAACCTTGGATCAATGTGGACATAGAGGCACGATAAACTTGCAGTGAAGAGAATTCTGACTTGAAAGGTCGTTTCAGAATTTCTCTTCATTCTCTTATAGAATTAGAGAGTCATGTAGAGCAGAAACAGACTCATCAGTCCAATCTGTTCACTTGGACCAGTAACCAAATCTGATCTCGTCACATTTGCCAGCATGTGGCCAGTATCCCTCGTCTTTCAGACGCATTTTAATGTGCAATTGTACCGCCTTCACCACTTGCACCCGCTGCACTTTCTGTACACACATTACTCTCTGCGTGCAAAAAATTGCCCTGAGGTCGCTTCTAAATTATTCCCCTCTCGCCTTCAATCTATGCCCTCTTGTTTTGGATTCCTTATCCTGGGAAACAGACTGTGACGAATCAGATTATTCATGCACACTTTTGTTTAGCTTGCACACATTGCTGTGATGAGAAACAACGAGGGAGGGAGGGTGCAGTATAGGCCACTCATTCTCCTGCAGCTCACATTTTGCTCCTCTGAGTTGAGTCACACAACAATATCATGCTCGCCCAAACTGGACCATGGGAGGTTTCCTTCAACATTTCGTACTATGTCTACATCACATTCCCTGCTCGATGTAGGTACATCGTTGCTGCTTTTTCTTAGCAGAAAATATCAATTTGAAATGTGTTTATAGGTGCCTGCGTCATTTTAAAATGTTGAAATGTTTATGCATTCAGAGTAACTGTGATAAAATGAAGGCATCTTATTCTTAACAAATGCAGAAATTGTTGCAAAATCTCAGCAGGTCTGTCAGCATCTAGGTGCCTTTCAAATGTTATAATTGAACCAGCCTCCACCACTTCCTCTGGTAGCTCATTCCTCTGCGTGAAATGCTTAGGTCTCTTCCAAATCTTCCCCCTCTCACTTTCAACCAATGGTCTCTACGTTTGGGCGCCCTTACCTGGGGGAAGAAACCTTGACTACGCACCCTATCCATGACTGTTATGATTTTATAAACGGCTACTGCTGCGAAATGCGATTCCAATCAACACGAATGGCTGTGCTCACAGTCATCCCTGGGCCTCAATTCTGAAATTCAATACTGATATCTCTTCCTTCTCCATCATGACACAATTCTAACACCATTTTCATCAGTCTGTCTAGACGTATTATGAAACATCTCTGTGAGATTTGTATCTGAAACGTTGTGCCCGGAGATAGAGACATTAGCACCAATCAGCAATAGTCCCTAAAGCTGCAACATGATTCCTCTGTGTGTCTGTTCATCAGCCTGTTTTGATACACTGTGACACACCTCCACAACAGGCAGGACTTGAATCCAGTCTATTTGGTCAGAGCTAGGGACACTGCCACAGACGTTTGGATTTGAATCAAATTCAGGGTTTGGCTCAGAGGCATGGGTCCTACCCACGTCACAAGGTCTAAACTATTCCCAGACTTTGGGTCACATTTTAAGTGCCAGCTTTCTGCTCGGGATGGGATTTCTTAAAATCTGGTTAACATTACTGATCTACATAAATATTTTTCATTGTTAAACAAATGCAAAGGCATTTGTCTCAATTGTCGGATTGGTCACGTACTGGGCCTTTGAGATAAGCCATAAACATCGTTCACTGCTATTATCTGCAGGCGGCAATCTAAGGGAAATAAATCCTGCAGACATACTCTGCACAATGACGGGTCACAAATAGATATTTATTACTAAATATCAATAACAAAAAAAGTCCATAATGGTCAATAACGTGTGTGACTGAACTCTTCCTAAAACCATGACATGATACCATGGCACTGATTACTGTACAGTCTCTCCTCCCCATTGACTGAAAATCTGTCCCTCCTCTCCTAACTGCACAAGGCAAACCAAGCTCAGGGTCTTTGTGAAAATAAAGGCCAGAGTGTGCAGGCCTCCTTGGAGAGTGAGAGGGTATTTTAAAATTGAAAAGGGAAAGTGAGGAGGCAATAATATCACACACTGGGCTGAGGGGTGGCAGATGGAGTTTAATTTGGATTAATGTGAGGTATTGGATTTGGTAAATCAAACAAGAGCAGAATATATACAATTTAAAGTAGGGCCTGTGGCAGTGTTGTAGAACAGAGACCTAGGCCGTCAGGTAAAGCTCATTAAAATTTGCATCTCATATAGATAGTGTGAGTAAGAAGATGTTTCACGCACTTGTCTTCACTGGTCAGACCTTTCAATATCGAAATTTGGACGTCATGTTGAAGGTGTACAGGACATTGGTGAGACCTCTTCTGGAATACTGTGTCCAGCCTGGTCATTCTGCCCACTCATTCATAGCACACACCATGTGTGTAAAAACGTTGCTCCTGAGGTCACATGTAGTAGTTTTTTTTCGCCACTCACTTTAAACCTACGTCCTCTAGTT
Organism: Hemiscyllium ocellatum; assembly: GCF_020745735.1. Lineage (NCBI taxonomy): Eukaryota > Metazoa > Chordata > Chondrichthyes > Orectolobiformes > Hemiscylliidae > Hemiscyllium > Hemiscyllium ocellatum. Next base: position 1,047,191 of record NW_026867625.1, read on the forward strand.
TTGGTCTCCCCCATCCTTGGAAAATACCTTGACCATTCACTTTGATTATATTATTAAGCTGGAGAGGGTTCAGAAGAGATTAACCTGGATATTGTTGGGAATTGAGGGAGTGATCTATAAGGGGAGGCTGGATAGTCTGGGACATTTTTTCACTGGAGAGGATAAGATTGAGGGTTTGACGTTATGAAGATTTACAAAATTATGAGGGGTGCCGAAAAGCTGAAGAGCCAATGACTTTTCCCTAGAGTCGAGGGTTCAAGACTGAGGGATATTTTAAAGTCAGAGGAGAAAGGTTTACAAAAGTCCTGAGAGGTAATTACTTTAGACAGAACCTGGCTTGTGTGTGGAAAGAACTTCCAGAGGAATTGTTGAAAACAGGGACAGTTGCAACGTTTAAAGGACATTTAGATCAGCACATTGATAAGACATCAGTTTTGGATGGTGCTGTGAGCAGCTGCCCTCTCCCTCCTCCTCCCCCTCTCTGAATGTATCCCTGTTGGTTTTCGCCCTCTGCCAATGCCTGTGCAGTGGCGTGTGGAGGCCAGCAGAGGGTGGCATTGCATCACTTTAGCCC